>NW_026067976.1:2043670-2047350 GCF_014885135.2 Alexandromys fortis | reverse complement strand
ATTGCCATTGTTCTTGCGGTCTCAGTAGTCCTCATTGTCCACTATGTTCAGCGAGACCGGTTTTAACCCAGGCTTTTTCAGACCCAGGCCAGCTGGCCTTGGTGAGTTCCCGATAGAACATCCCCATTGTCTCAGTGTATGGGTGCACCCCTCCCGGTCCTGAGTTCCTTGCTTGTGCTCTCTGTTGCTTCTTAAAAATAATTTCTTTAATGGGCATCGGTGTTTTGCCTGGGTGTCTGTCTGTGTGAAGCTTCTGACAGAAGCAATCTCTTCCATAGGTTTCTAGCATTATCTTTTAACTGGGGTTACGGGTAGTGTGCACTGCCATGTGGGTGCTGGGAATGAAACCCAGGTCTTCTGTCTTTCTGGCCCATGACCAAATTCCTTAATGATTAATTCAATTTTATTTCTCATTTAATATGAAGTTCTATAATGTAATGCCATATAAATGCTCATCTAGCATTTTTGTCTAATACTGAAATACTTTTAAACATCTAGAATTCACCTCAAGAATGATATGAGGGCCGGGCGATGGTGGCGCACGCCTTTAATCCCAGCACTCGGGACTGTGAGTTCGAGACCAGCCTGGTCTACAGGGCTAGTTCCAGGACAGGCTCCAAAGCCACAGAGAAACCCTGTCTCGAAAAAAAAAAAAAAAAAAAAAAAAAAAAAAAAAAAAAAAAAAAATGAGGTAAGGATCTAATTTACAGGGTTTTTTTTCCTGTGTTGAAAATCCTATGCAGCATATTTTCTTGAGCTGTCTACATTTTCCCCACTAATCTCCAATCAGACTTTGATTTTTCACATATTTGTAAGTTGGTTCAGTAAACGGTAAAACATAGTAAACTACCATCGGGTAGTCTGTGTTTTCAGCACTTAGTGTTGTAACAAGGGACATGTTAGAAGACTGCTTACCAGGAGGCCTGACAAATTTTATTATAGAATTGGTTTTCTTTTTTGTTTTGTTTTGTTTTGTTTTTGAGACAGTGTTTCTCTGTAGTTTTGAAGACATCCTGGAACTAGCTCTTGTAGACCAGGCTGGCCTCAAACTCACAGAGATTCACCTGCCTCTGCCTCTTGAGTGCTGGGATTAAAGATGTGTGTCTCCACCATCTGGCTATAATTAGTATTCTATACATAAGTTTTAGGATCAATTTAATTCTTGGAAAAACTGCTAGGATTTGTGTTGAAATTGCACTGAATCCACAGATGATAGAATATCCCCATCCGTGAACCCAACTTGTCATCTTATCTAGGCCTTCTTTAGTGCTGCTAAAGTATGAAGTAAGTTTATGGAAATGTTTGCCTGCTCGTAAGTTTTGTTTATTCCTGGCTACTATTTTGGGGGAAGAGGGAGTAGTTTTGTTTAAAAAATAAACGTTTTATTTTCTGACGGTTTCATGCATGTTTATAATCAATGTCATGAGTGCAAAGTATCTTGCTCATGCTCACGATGGTTATCCTCTCTTATCCCCTTACACTTCTTTAGTGCACCTTCTTCCAAAGAAGGCATCTTCTGAATTTCATGCCCTCCTCTTTTTTATTTTATTTTATTTCTTTTTTAGACAGGGTTTCACTGTGTATATCTGGCTGTTCTGGAGCTGTTCTAGTCACTATGTAGACTAGGCTGGCCTAGAGATCTGCCTTTTGAATGCTAGAATTAAAGTTCTCCCCCATCCTCGATATATTTATCTCTATCTCTTGTTGCCCCTCTGAGTTGAATTTTCTTGTATGTGCATACACTCAGGCAAAGCACTTAATGAACATTAAAGAAATTATTTTTAAAAACAGTGTTTTTAAAAAGAAATTTGAAAACATTAAAAATTAAACATTTTCATTTTCCATGTCTCAAAAAAAATATAGGTTTTATCTAGGGCCTGGAGAGAGGGCCCTGTGATTAAGAGGAAGCACTGCTTTTCCTGAGGACCTGAGTTCAATTCCCAGCACCAATACCAGGTGGATCACAACAGTGTGCAACTCCAGCTTCAGGGAAGCCAAGAACTCTCGCCTCTGTGGGCACCTACACTTGCACAAAAACCCCTCACCCCCTACACACACAGACAGATACATAATACATAACTAAAAATGAGATAAATCTATTCTTAAAAAAGGGTTTCTCCTTCTATGAAAAGATATTATAAGATAAAAAAGTCACAGGGAGCCGGGTGGTGGTGGCGCACGCCTTTAATCCCAGCACTTGGGAAAAAAAAAAAAGAAAATAAAAAAAATGTCACGGGGAATTTAGGAAAATATATGAACTGTAAATTTAATCAACAATGGCCTCATAGCTACAGAATATAGAAAGTAAGCAAAAGTAATAAATACATATGCCAAAAGAAAAAGTGTGATTGGTGGAAAACATATCAACTGTGTTACACACTAATACATGAAACAAGTGAGCAACACGGCAGAAGTCAACGTATCTTCTAAACGTGCACCTACGTCTGTAAGTCTACTCAGAAAACTGAACACGAATGCACATGTTCCAGGTGTTCATTTGGAGTCCACGGGGCTCCAAATGGTTCCATAAAATAACAGGAAGTTAAATATGCAAATGGATTACACAACAAAACCAGCCTATCACTGAATGGGGTCAGCAGACAACAGCATGGGGACTTCCTGGATCCTACCAGAAATCCATGGTTTTGAATTATCTATGAGCTAATAAAAAGATATGAGAGAGAGAAGTCAGGGTTTTAGACCTACCCCAGACCTCCTAAACAAGAATCTCTGTAGCACAACTGAGAAATCGCCAAGTGCATAAAAGTTGTAACATTTTTATTTTTTAAAATGATCATAATTCCTGATAGTGTAATAAGAGAAATTCACATCCAGTGTTCACATACTCATTAGAGTTTATGAGCAAAGTCCTCATTTAATCTTCCTAAGAGTGTTGTGAAATAGCTACTTAGATAAGAACCGGCAATCCACTGTGTGTTGAATGAGTTCATATTTATATAATATTCTAATACTCAAAAAAGAGAGCCCAAGCCTATAAACATTTGTTGTAATTATGACAGGAGATTAACTGACGTGTAGACGTTTGGTCGTAAAGAATTGTTGCTGACTCTATTTTCTTCTACTCTATTATGTATCAGCAGAAGTATAACAGAGTGGACTGAAGAGATGGTGCAGTAGTTCAGAGCACTGGCTACATTTGCAAAGGACCTGAGTTTGGTTCCTGGAACCTACAGGAGGCAGCCCACAGAAGCCATAACTCCAGTTCTAGAAGGTGTGACAGCTCTTTGGCCTCCACGGACATTTGCACTTAAATGCACAACTCCACACTTGCACATACACATGTAGTTTTTTAAAAGCGCCCTTTAAATTTATATATATGATGGGAGAGATGGGGCTCAGGGGTTAAGAGAATGTGCTGCTCTTCCAGAGGACCCAAGTCTGATATCCAGCACCCATATGAAGACAGACAATTATCTGTGACTCCAGTTCCAGAGGATCTAATGCTCTCTTCCGGCCTCCGTGGGGGATGCACATATGTGGTACAAAGAAATGCAGTCAAAACATCCATACACATGATGATAGATAGACAGAAAGACAGACAAAAATTTACAGCAAAGACAGGCATTTTTAAACCTGTAAAAATAGCACTAGGGAGACCAAGCCAGGAAGACTGCCAGGAGTTCAATGCCAGCTTGGACCTTGTTTCAAATATATATATA
>NW_026067976.1:1992924-2043658 GCF_014885135.2 Alexandromys fortis | reverse complement strand
CAGAAAATACTCAAATCAAGCTTTCAGCTGGAGCTGTCTTTAATCAAAGACACAGAAACTAACCATCTATAATGTGGTGTTGGGTAATATAAATGTTTATGTTGCTAAGATTACCATTTGCCCTTTAAAGGATTTAGCTCTATTCTAGGCACCAGATTCTGCATGTGGAGAACCAGCAGAACTGTCTTAACTCAAGAATCAGTGAGAGGAAAAAAAAATATCATGACAATTTATTCTGTGCACTCTAATGAAAATCAACTTCAAGCTGAGTAGATGGCTCCGCTGACAAAGTGCTTGTCATGCACGCATGAGCTCTGAGCATCCCCAGAACCCACATTTATAATGTCAAGTGTGTGCTTGTAAACCTAGCCCTGGGAGGTGGAGACAGTGGATCTCTGGGACATACTAGATAATCTAGCTGAATCAGCAGCAAGCTCCAGGTACATTGAAGAGCACTCTCTGTCTCAAAAGACAAGGGAGGGAGTAATTGAGAATAACACCCAACACTAAACTCTGCTCTCTACACGGATGTACACAGATATGAACATATATGTACCCACACATAAGCACAAATATATATGTGTGTATATATATACACACACTCATATATAAACACACACACGTGCGCGCGCACACACACACACACACACGTACACATCCTTATAATTTCAAAGGGCAAAGTAGTACCATCACAGGGCCTGTTCCATCAACAGCACAGCAAGAAAGAAACTGTAAAGCCAAATCTTTCATCCTTGAGCACACATTAATGTGAATTAACTGAAACTTTATGAAAGGATTTTCATCACTCACATTAACATTCACACAACTCCTATAAGCACGTGAATAACTTTTTATTTTTCTAAATTTGATTCATGTCATGTCCACTAAAAAAGTAATCTTTTATGTGGTTTTCTTATTGATTGATGGCTGTATTCCAGTGTCTGGAATAACAACTAACTCCTAATAGGTGTATAACAAGTATTTGCCTTGGAGTGAATCTATAACTTATTGAGCATTTATATGTAGTAGACTCCAGGGAATGTCTCATCAGATAAGTCAGAGTCCCCCGTGCACACAGAGCTAACATAAGTCATTAAATCAAAATAAACAGTACCCTCCTTATTCATAAATGATTCAATTCCCAAAAGCCATTAGGTAGAGACTAACAAAGTAGACAGCAAGGGAGGGAGGAACAGTAATGGGAGAAAGGGCTTCTGGGTAGTGGATGATGGCTACTCCTTCACCGGGGAAATAGCTGAATATGGGACCAAAGCTAGAAAATCTTTTGATGCAATTAAGTAGTAAGTATATAAATCTGACTAGATATAGAAATTAAAGAGCCCTGACTAGTGAATAAATGAGACTTAGACAAGAAAACAAATGTGTATCATAGTAGATTACAACCCTTTGAAAAGATACCTACATATACTCTGAGACAAGATAATGAAAATAAGAATAAACTCGTGTTTGAGAAATAGTGGGATATTTGTATTTTTCTCAAAATGCTTCTCAATGAAATCATATAAGAAGAAAAGAAAGCAACATGACACACAACACACACTGAACCAACTGCAGTCAACATGAGTGTCAAAGCTACAACCAAAACCACAGTTTGTGTGATGGCCAAAGTCGTGATGTCCAAGCAATGATGCATGCCTGGACCTAGCCATAAGCTCCTATCACATGGGCTCAGGGTAGGCCATCTACTCAACAACTGGCCTGACCTTCTAAAACAAGCACTAGAGAGGAAGAAGACACTACCCCCAGTGGATGGGAGCTAAGACGTGAGATTGAACCGCTAGGTGTTGATTTCGCACTGGATCCTTTTGCTATGAAATTAAAGACATTACTGGAACTATGTGAGCAACTGAAAGGGACCTGAGGGTGAAGGTCTATTAGTGCAATGATTCTAACTGCCGACTTTATCTCTGAGCTGTGGTAACAGTGAGCACCCTTGTTTTCGGGAACAGATCCCAGAGTACTCAAAACAATGGAGCAATGCTCTGGCGACTCACTGTGCAGAAGAGCAAAGTTTTTTGTATTGAGCTTGTGACTTTCCTAAAATTCGAGGAAACTGTCAAGGGTATTTAAATACAAAGGAAACAAGTCATGGTATTTGGGAGTGCCCTATGCCTCGTTTATGTATACTGAGTTAAGGACCACAAGAAGGGCATTTAAAGCAGAGGTGAGATGGGTCTGCAAGCCTAGTGAAATTCATTCCATTTGCCTTTTCCTCTAAGAACCCGTAAACATACTAAACATACCCTGTAAGTGTGCCATAGTCTTCTACCAAGAATCAAAAGATCTACCCTCCAGGGGAAGCAAAACTTCCTGAGATAAATTAGACTTTTCACTGAAATCAAGGTGTTCTTAGCGTGAGAAGATGCAGTACGGCTTGTTTCTAATAAGAATGCCAAGTGAGCGTACATTCTCTGTCCCACATGGCAAACAAAACTCAGATGGGATGTGGAGTCCTCGTCTGTGTCCTCTCAACTGGAACACACTACCTCTGCTGCAGTGGAGGGCTGTAAAGCTGTAATCTAAATTCAGGGATGTGTACGGCGGCTTTCACGTGGCTTACAGGGAAAACTCAGCTCTACTTGGTAGGATCTGTTGCACAGACAAAACTGTGCTTTCACCTTGGCAATTTAGACAAACGATCAGGTTTACAAAATAGAAGGCACTGTTGCCTGCTGACCTTTGCTCTCTGGGTGAGATGAGGGCTGGGTAGTTCCCCACTAACGGATGTCTTAAAGTTCTACAGCCTGTTCTAAAAAGCACTCCATTGAAGCCTGAAGTCGTAGGCAGGAGTCTTTCTTCCTAGTAAACTGAGATGCACTGTTAGTCCTCTGAAGGGATGAGAAGTTACTACGCACTGAAAACTGAACAAGGGTGAGGTCTGACAGAAACAAGAGCAACTCAATATTGTTCATACCCAGAGTCTGCTCCTAAGTTTTGCCCATAGGGAGGTCCTCAGACATTTTTCAGGGAAATGTATTCATATACCCTCAACAAGGTGAGCTCTGTTTCCTTTGTTTCTTTTTTTTAATTAAAAAAAGACCTTGAAAGACATTTTACTTTGTTATTTTAAAATCTATTAAATACTCAGCTTCCTACTCCATTGTAGAAAGGACAAGAGCTGGTAACTGCAAACAGAAAGGGGCAGAACATTGAGAAAGGTCCTTCTCTTAAACTTGAGGTTGAGAAGTAGAAGAAAGCAATTTTATTGAGGGATCTTAAATCTATCATTAAAAAAAGGCAAAGGGATGCAATCTATCTGAAGCACAAAAAGTATCGTGCTCCTTCCACACCTGTCCTCCCTGTCCTGTAAATATTCTCTACTCTTAAGTCCCATGTCTGCTTTTGCACGGCATGAGCATGATAAGGGGACCAAGCTGCGACAGAGCATCAAAAGAGCGATTAGCACCGACTGTATTGCTACCCTCTGAATCACTCAGAGATGCACCATCAACCCAAGACTCATGTGTATCTCTACTTTTAATATCGCTAGCTCTGTTACAGAGGCTTTGTCAAGCGGCAGTTAAGGCCAGGGAACACTTCTTCTAAGTCATGCCAATCCTTGTTGCTCACTTAAAAAAAAAAATTAAGCAATTCCCCAATTATGCTACTCTCGAGATTATAGGAAATGAAATCTTAATCAGCCCCCCTGAAGACAGGCTGATGGCTGTGTGATATTTTGTTTGTGTTCTGGCAAATAAAGCTTGCCTGGAGATGAGAGGGCAGACTTAGCCACTAGGTGACCATAGTAGACTGGCAGTGGTGGCACACATCTTTAATCCCATCACTTGGGAGGTGGAGACAGGAAGTGATGGGAAGACCAGAGGGCAACAGTGAACTCTGGGCATGACAAACGCATAGCAACCCGTCACTGCACAAGGCTTACACTAGACCAAGCTAGTCAACACGCCAACATGGAGGGGGAGGGGGAGAGGTCTCTGTCCCTAGTTAAGGAGCTATTGATGTTTGAGGACTTCTAGAGGAAGAAGTATGGCCAGTGGATGCCCTACATCCATGACTAGTATATGGGCAATGCAAATAGGTTATTTTATTTATTTATTTATTTATTTATTTATTTATTTATTTATTTAAGATTTCTGCCTCCTCCCCGCCACTGCCTCCCATTTCCCTCCCCCTCCCCCAATCAAGTCCCCCTTCCTTGTCAGCCCAAAGAGCAATCAGGGTTCCCTGCCCTGTGGGAAGTCCAAGGACCACCCACCTCCATCCAGGTCTAGTAAGGTGAGCATCCAAACTGCCTAGGCTCCCACAAAGCCAGTACGTGCAGTAGGATCAAAAACCCATTGCCATTGTTCTTGAGTTCTCAGTAGTCCTCATTGTCCGCTATGTTCAGCGAGTCCGGTTTTATCCCAGGCTTTTTCAGACCCGGGCCGCAAATAGGTTATTAAGAAAACAAAACGACACAAAGTTGCTCCAGGGTGGCATTGAGAGGTGAAAATGATCAACATACATTGTATACACACACAAATGATGAAATTCTTAAATAATAAAAATTCAGTATTGAAAAACTATTGGGGAGAGTTACCATTTCCTCTACCTAAACTGTATTTTCAGAAGCAGGAGAACTCTAGAGACCCTGAGGACACAGCGATGCGGATCTGTCCATAAGAAGCAAACAGAACAAAGGCTTCTGCTGGCAGGTGAGCCACTCTGATCTGGCAGTTTATCCCCAGGGACTCACAGAAGGCTGCTCTATGGGCCCTAACGCTGCAAACAGGGGCCCAGGGGAATCAGCTTTAAACACACCATGTTCTTTTCTGCATTTCTAACAGAAGAGGAGCACCACACAGGGCTGCTGCAGAGCACTCAAGGTCAGGGAAGGAAAACATGACCAGCATTCCTTGGGGGACGGATCGTCATCATCCTGATGCCTTCTTTACTCGTCTGTATAATAGATTTTGCAATGTCCTGTGTGTCCGACTCGGCAAAACAGATCGACAGACACTAGTCATATGTCTAAACACCAACACCAGCCTTTGACTAAAGGATCTGCTTGGAGTCTGTCCTTTTCTACATTCGCTGAATCAGAAGAAATGCAGATAGGTGTGCAGGAAACTGCAGAGAGAAAGCAACTATGCATGGCAACAACTCGTGCAGGCTCTATTACCTGGCGAGCCTTCGTGGTGAAGTAGAGCATTCAACCCCGTACGTCTGAGATAGTTGCCTCCTGTGCTGGTTTTCAGTGCAGAGCCACATATACCTTTGACCTGAATGTATTTGCACTTAAGGAAACATAAATCAGAACAAAGATGGAATTATTGCTCCTTTTAATTAGATGTAAAAAAGGGCTGAAGGTAAACTTGGGAGTGTGTATATAAATCACAATGATCTGCTCAAAAAAAGGAAAAGAAACAACAGAAGAATTCAACCACGATGGTCCCAGGAAAGAGTGTGGAACTCAAGAAACATGGCCCTGGCTGAGGGGTGGACAACAGGAAGCAGACTTTCTTATCGAGTGCTAAAGAAGAAATCTAGGAAGAGAAAGCACAGAGAGTGAGTGTAAGGAAAAAGATTCAAGGACAGGTCCTAGCCTGAGCCCCAGCACCCCTAAGTAATTGCATCTTAGCCTGGGGATGTATTAACAGTGACACGAACGGTTCAGTGAGGATCACTTTGCCACAGTATTCAGAGTTTAAAGCAACTATAAGGAAAATTGCACTGTACTTAATCTTACTTTAAAAAAGTAAATAAATAGCAGGGTATGGTAGACTATACCTTCACCTCTACACTCAAAGGCAGAGGCAGACAGATGTCAGTGAATCTGAAGACAGCCTGAACTACACAGCAAGTTCCAGGACAGCCAGGGCTACACAGAGAAACCCTGTCTCAACAAACAAACAAAGTACAATAATAAATCATAATATTTTGTGTAACATTCCCTTCAGCAAACAAAATTTTTTTTAATGTTTTCCAGGTTAGGAACCATAATCTTTCAAAGAGAAGTTCATGTTCCCTGCCATCGGAAACCCCTGGCTGCCACAATGGTCTTAACTAAAGATAATGTCCCTGCACTTAAGACAGACCTTTATGGGTACCTGTGAATGTAGGAACGTGGTTACTCTAAGCTACATATCATGAAGCAGACCGGCAAAAAGAGGCCAGACTGACACTCAGAAAGACATAACTTCACAATTAATGGTGAAGTTCCTATTTTGAAGAAAGGTGTGTTACTATGATATTTTTCTATTATTAATTGCATGTTGTACTCATACTCAGGGGTCAAAGGACAACGTTCAGGAATCAGTTCTCCTTCCACCAAATGGATCTGAAGATGGTACGAGGTCCATAGTCTTGTCAGAAAGCACCTTCAACCAGAGCCATCTAATCAGGCCCAGATAAGAATGTTTCTGGTTGTGGTGACAGTGACAAGAATGGTGGTGGTGGTGATGTGTGTAGACAAGAGGTCAGCAGCAGCTGTCTCCTTCAGGATCCCCCCAACTTAGTTTCTGGAAGAGTGTCTCTACCTGGACCTGAAGTTCACCGATTTAGCTAGAACAGGGATGGCCAACAAAGCCCAAGGGTCCTCCTGTTTCCACCTCCCCAGATCTGGGGTTACAGGGACATGCTGCTGCTGTGCCCAGCATTTCATGTGCGTATATGGCAAGCCCTCTACCATCCCCTAGCCCTGAAGAAAACCTTAGTATTTTTACAGATAATTTTTTTCTCAGACAGGATGATTTTGTTTGATATCAAACCCACCTATTCCCAAGGAATTTCAGTTGTTCCGCTGTAAACGCTTGCAAAATTGTCTCCTGCACAAGGTGGGATGGAGACTAGTTGAGGTTGAGCTGTGAACACCCAGCTATGTCATGGATCTTGGCCTGGATTTGTAGGGTGGAGACAGTGGTAAGAGTTGTTTTTCATTTGCTAGAGATACCATGGACACCATAGGGAGAGAGTATTCTTCTGTTTTTGTTGCCAGAGGAAAATCTCTACCTTGTGTTACCAAGAGTCGAAATTCATAAAGTCTTTCCATTAATAAATATTTGATACTTCATCATTTCATAATATCAAAGACCCTGAAATTCCCTCTAACAAGAGGAAAGACAGAAATGACAATGACAGAGATGAATCATTTACTAATCTACACCTACAATAATCTAGATTAAAATATAAACCTTTCCATATAGCTGGTCTTGGCTTATTAAGCCAACATTCACAGACATTCCATGAGATCTTCTCTTCCTACCCCCACTCAGAAATCTGCCCAGGTCTACAGTCACAGAGGAGGCAAGACAGTTTCTCTTTGTTTCTCTAGAAAATCCACACTCTCAAAAATTAGCAAATCTTTATTTTAAAATTGGAGGAAAGTTAAATTCATTCTTTTTAAATTTTTATTATCATTATTTTAAGGCAGGGTCTTACTGTGTAGCTCTAGCAAACCTCAAACTTGAAATTCCTCTACCTCGGCCTCCTAAGAGATGGAATTACAGACATGTGCCCCCATATACTCCTGGAAGCTAAAGTATGTTCTTTCCAGTAGAAAGCCATCATCATTTTAAATATTTTCAGTGGGAAACTCGTTATTTCCCCCTTCTCAGCTAACAAAAACCATGGTTTAACCCCCCAAGTGAGGGAAGGTTATTTCAATAAATAAAAGCTATTTGCTGGCTGTTTAACCATGTAACATACTGTATTTAATAATCTCAAGTGGAAAGTATGGGATATTATGCTTATTTTTATACCAACCTAAAGCCCAAGGCAAATTAGCAGCAGATTCAAAAACGAATTTGTGCCTACAGATATCAGTTCAAACACTCTTTCTCTTGCCCCATGGCTGTGTCCCTCATGGTAATAAAGATTATGTCTATCCTCACTCCCTGGAAATAAACCACAAATGTCTCTTTCAAGACTCTCAGACGTTTATTTTCTTAAACTGTGATGTTCAGATCCTGATCACTGTCAGGATTTCTTGTAACTCATGGGATGATATAAAATCAGAGAGCAGGGCCCCTCTTTGCTGTATTACCCCTGACTCCCAGACTGCTTTCAGAGCAGTAACAAAACAAAACAAAACAGAATCAGCTGAGAACAATCAGAACATCTAGCTGTTCTATAGAACAACTCCCTTATTACCACATGAAAGGGAAAGAGACTTGGTCACATGAGAAACTCTGGATGCAGCTTTGAGATTCAGTCAACCCAAGAAGAGGGAAACTGAGTCAATCATTTCATTTTTAGTCTTATTGTATTTTAAATTTTCCTTATTTTTTAGTTTTAAAAAGTCCTCTGGAAGCTCACATTTCTTGTCTTTGTTTAAGTTGTTGTTTGTTTTTTCTCTTCTGTGTTCATATCTTATTTTCTTAGTTTCTTGTGTCCTGGGGATGGGAAGAGAGCAGGGCTGGAGTGGCCAATCCCTCCACACCCTTCACAGACCTGTCAAGCCCAAATTGAGGCTACAACATTACTAGCTTCCTACATCTGGTCAGCTGAATTTCTCCTCCTGAGGAGCCAACAAAGAACTGAGACCATCCAAAATCATATTGAAATGAAAATCACACACCATGGAACACCCCAGCTTCTGAGAAACATGACTGCTCATCACACACCATGGAACACCCCAGCCTCTGAGAAACACCATCTGAAACCAAGGACCACATCCTACAACTGCATATTCACACACCATGGGAGCCCCCATCTCTCCTTCTTTCCTCTGAGTATTTAGCTAATACAGCAGTACACCTGAACTCTGAATGACATGAACAGTATAGAGGACAAAATTGTCCTTTGATTATTTTGTGTGAGTATCGTGGTTCCAAAAGTTTTGAACTAACCTGTAATCGATTGTGTGACTTACAAAAGACACTAAAGCATAAAGCCACTAAACATGCTGAATGGCATAAATAAGTTTCTACTGTAAAGACCGCACTTTGTTTAAAGAACTCAAGAGATCTGTGTCATAGCAGAAATTATGGCTCACACACACTGACAGCCTACTATTCATTTATATATATGTGCCACTTTCATGATTTAATTTAGAGTCAGGAAAGAGGCAGCCAAACATAGATGAGAAGAAAAAAAAACCCTATGAGAAAAATAACTTTGGCAAAACCACCAAATGAATGAGGCCACCCTAATAGATTTATTTAAATAAATCACCCTTTATCAGTGCTAGTGAAAACTGCAGCATTCCCTTATCCTTTGAGGTAGACAACTACAGGATGATGTATATTAGAAAATAACAAACACGGCCATACTTGTTCCAAAACAAATATTCAAAGTCCAATGAAGCTGCCCAGTGATAGCCACCAAAATAATCTTCTCTGGGTTGTTTGCTTTGAGTCATTTTTATAAGTAGCAGCCAGCCATTCATCTCTGGGCACTGTGGGGAGGACTTTGCCACAAAAGCCACTTATATTTTTAGAAGCCAAAGTCTTGACAAATCAATTCCTAAGAACATAATTTGTTACAAATTGAAGAAAGCCTGAAAACACAGACCTTGGTTAAAAGGCTTCCGTATCTTCTTGTAGCTTTTCCAAGTTTAAGTATGTGGGAAGAATACCCATAAATTTAAGTCAAAACTGAAACACTTAGAATATTCCAATTTAAAATACATTAAAATGTGGCCTCTGAAAGGAAATGAAAATGGCTTTTTAAGCATATGAAAAGTTGTTCATCATCACTCACAAGAGCAATGTGAGTTAAAAATGAGATACTATTTCCACCCACCGTGGCTGGGTAATAAATCACAGTGTGGAGAAAGGAGTGCTCTCAGAGGCCGTTAGTGCGAGCACTAGGCAGCAGAGCCTCTTTAACAAGATATCTGTAAATGTCCATCAAAATTTAAATTCCACTTTGTGCCTTGAATCTTCAACGGTATTCCTTGGAATTTATCCTACTGGCATAGAAATTTAATTTCCTCTGTGAGCAAGAACTGGAGTATCTGCTTCAGTACTATTGGTGACTGCAAGCAAGCTCATTGTGTATCATTTTATATGGGTGTTTGCATTTTTTTATTCAAGAAATTATAAAGAACAGCAGAAGGGATGTAGTCTTTATAGTTGAGAAGTCAAAAGTGTCCCTATCACCCTACTGCATGGCATTGCCTAGGTTACTAACCAGACCTTACATTACCACATTCAAATGGTGTGGCACCACTGAGGGGTTAAAGTTCCTTACCATAGATCCCTCTGGTGCTTTAACAAGCAAAACTCTTTGCTGGACGTCCACTTCAAAACAATCAGCACTTCAGAAAAGTGCCAACTTATTTCTTCACATAACCAGATCCTATAGAAATGGAACTGTCCCTCTGAGGACCAGGACTGCATTTGCTGCAGGATTAATACAAACTGGAAGCAAGCGCCCCATGCTTGAGCAGTCCTTGCCAAACGGATGCCTGAGATGTCCTATTGAAGCAGGTGGTGTCTGAAGAGAATTGGATTTCTGCCTATAGAAACCCTGGCTGGAACAACTACTGTGGTTAGTTTTAATTTTTCAAACTTCAAAATCAATTGCTTGCCAGTGATCTGCAAAGAGCCTGAACAACATGTTTAGACTTTGCCCTGTTGAGTTAGAGGAATGGGGGGTGGGAGGGAAGGAGACTAACACCCCACTGCTAGCCTCTAGAGAACGACATAACACTTGATGTCCAGCCAAAGCATGGAACAGCTATGGACTAAACTGAACTCTAGGACAGCTGGCCCCTTTTGGGGTTTTGTCATAGCACCACAAGGATGCAACCACCTTGCTGCATGTAACATATGTGAATGCCCCTAAATGGACATAACTTTCACAAGCCTTTAATTTGTCAAAGTCTGAGAGTTAAGAATGGTTAAGAATCACTAATTTTTCTAATGAAGACCCAAATCTTTTAAAACTGATAGTCTAAATAAACGTGAAATTAAATTTTAGGCAAACAAAACACAAAAGGGCAGAGTATAAATTCCTCGAGGAAAAGAGTAACACAGACCAAGCATTTCACACAGCATAGGTCCATCACTCCTCCACTGTTTCCTCCAAAGCTAACCACATCCTCCTGTCAGTACCAACTTTTCCCACTAAATACTTCAGTGTTTAGTATAAAAGTAATATGAAGCTTCTTAACCTCTAAGAAGAGACCAAAAGAAAAATAACCAAAACCCACCCTAGGGGACCCTACTCCAGGGCAGCTCAACATGTCTCCACATTCCCGATCACGAAATGAGCATCCCATCCATTTCACAAGGGAAGAACTGAGATTCCAGGAGAAGCGGTCTAGACGACAGCAGGATTGACGCTCTGACCTTAGTTCATGACTTGCCTGAATAAAGACCTATGTCACCTTCTCTTCAGAAACACAGACTCAAGTTAGACCCGCAGTCTCAGTTGTAGGACACACAACACTAACAGATGCCTGCACTTGAAAACGCAGAGGGGACGCCAACTTCAGCATTTAAAAGAAGAGAGGGGAAGGGGAAATCATCTCTCACTGACACAAATCTTTAATCCCAGCATTCTGAGCAACACAAATCCAGGACTGATTCAAACCAGTTTGTTTTTACAGGAAGTAACCAAAATACTTCATGGAACAGGGAGGTATTGCTTCTTAGGAGTGGGGATTGGGAATCCTGATCTTTTTGCTTGAAATACAAAGGTTTATTGCTCACTGCTCCCTTCTTTGCTAATCAAAAATTAAGACCTCAAAATAAAGGAATTTCCTCCTGTAATATATAGTCATTTTCTCCCTTAATATATTCATGAATATAAATAAAAATGGATACATATTAGTGAATAGAAATGACCTCTGAAAGGTGCTCTTATGTTGTTTCTTTCCATCTAAGCCCTACTCTCTGATGCTTGAACTCAAGGTTGTCAAGACTAGGTAGAGACTAAACTATACCCACTGTTTCCAGCAAATCTACTGTGGTATCTCATATTTAGAGGAATTTATCATCTGGGATCCGGTTTTAAAAGACCATCTGTATTTCAATAATCTCAGAAAATGTTACCTAAATCCAAGTGCACCTGGACCAGAAACTTTTATTCTTTTAATAAAAAAGATTAAAAAAAGATATTTTTAATATTAAGGGGTGATTCAGTAGAGTAACACAAGATATTTTTCTCTCCAGGAAAATGTATATAAAGATTTCTTTGAGACAGTTTGGAAAATAGTTATGATGTTAAAAAAGAAAGAAAGAAATCTAGTAAGAGGGGAATTTGACATATAGCTGTTGGTTTGAAGATTACTAAGTAGAAAAAAAATCTGCAAGTTTTCAAGATTCTTCTGGCAAAAATTCTTTGGAATCGTTTTCTTCTAAGGGCTGAAAAACATTTTTTAAGAGGCTTTCCAGCTCTAAAAGAAACCTTTCTGATCTCAAGAAGAGCCAAGTTCAACTTTTAATAGCACTGTGTACTTTCGGCATTAAAGAAAAAAGGGAACGAGAAACAGCCAACAATGACTACTGCCCATCTTCTTAAACTGTGGGTGGCAAGGACGTAGCGGGTCATGTAACTGAATGTCCTGGCCATGGAAATCTGGCAACAATAAAAAGCTTTTAGAGCTGTAGCGATGGTACCACTGGCATTGCTGAGCTAGTACAAATGTCTGTTCAGACCCCCAGTATCCACAAAAAAAAAAAAAAAAAAAAAAAAAAAAAAAAAAGTCAAGCATAGTGGTGCTTATCTGTAACCCCAGTGCTAGGGAACTAAAGCAGGAGGATCCCCAGGGCTTGCTGCCAAGTAGTCGAACAAAATCAGTGAGCTCAGGTTTGTTCAGAGAATCTGTCCCACAAGAAAGGTAGAGGGATTGGAGAGATGGCTCAGTGGTTAAAAGCACATATTGTTTTTAAGGAGGAACTGTGTTTGATTCCTAGCACCCACACGGCAGTTCACAACCACCCATAATTCCCATTCCAGGAGATCCGATGTCTTCTTCTGATCTCTGGATACCAGGCACATACGCAATACACAGGTATATGTGTGAGGAAATCACTCATACAACATATAATAAGTACTCTTAAATTTTAAAAGGTCGGGTAGAGAAATGAGGAAGATGCTTGCCTGGCATTAACCTCCAGCCTTCATACACATGCACATATAGCTAGCTGCATGCAGTTTCTGGTGTGCAATGAACAAAAATTACTACAAAATCAAATGCATAGTCAATCTACAGTAATTCTGGAAGCACATGCCTGTGTCACAGGGCAAAGCTTCCTTGCAGTCCTGAACACAGAACATGAGCACTTACATTGTGGGTTCATCATACCACACAACACCAATGTTTAATGTGGCTTCACTGGACACACCAAATTTTTCTGCTGCTATTGAAACATAACAGTATTTTTCTGATCACACCTCAGCATATTAAGTATCAAATTAATATATCTAATATATTTCAGTTGTATTGTGATGTAGTGAAATTGTTGCCATTTGAATTTCTGGCTTGAGTTTCATTTTCAAAAAAATCTAATGGACTTGGATTTGAGATTAAAGCAGAATTCGAATGATTTCTGCCATGATATATGATTTATATAAATCAGTATTCTCAATATTCATTACTATAAAATCAAAAGACTGGTGAACTCTGGAAAAATGTTTAAGATGCTCTAAGTCCTTTAATGCAAACCATTTGGCCAAGATTCAATTTTTCATGTAAAAATAATGAAATACCTTCATCTCAATATGCAAATTTTACTTATGTCTTAATAAGCAGCAAAATTATATGCATTCTGAATCCATGTTTTAAAATATACTTCTCTATGATTTATTATCAGTAATTTTCATTTACTCATCTATTTTATATGTCTACATTCTAAGAACAACTAAAAATCTCTCAGGTAATTGGCTCATCGGGGCTCAGAGAGACTGAACTGACAACCAGGGAGGCTCCCTGGGACTGGCCTAGGCACTCTGCATATGTGTGACAGTTGTGTGGCCTGGCCCTCTCATGGGACTCCTAACAGTGGGAACAGGGGCTGTGTACGACTCTTTTACTGGCTTTTGAGACCCTTCTCCTCCTACTGGCTCTTCTTGCCCAACCTTATACATGGGTGGAGTTTGGTCTCACTGTGACTTGATATGCCATGTTTTATTGATACCCACAGGAGACCCGGCTTGTCCTCAGCAGAAATGAAGGAGTGGATTGGAAGGTGGGAACAAAGTGGGGATGGAAGGAAGGACTGGGAGGAGGGGAAACAGTGGCCAGGATGTACAATAAAAACAATTTATTAAAATATTTCTCAGGTGAAAAGGGTCATCAAATAGATGAAGTTGAAGAAAGCCGTAAAGGCCCACTCATGCCTGAAGCTCTTCATAGTGATTATGTTAGTACACATGAGGAAGGGCTCGTTTCTTTCACACACACACATCTGCCACATATATTAATGCAGTATTTTGGAATAAAGGACATAGTACCTTCCCTGTCTGCCATCCCCCAAAATATAGCCATTAGAAAGGAAAAAAAGGAAAAAAAAACACCTATCTGGAAAGAAAAATTTCAATGAAAGCAAATGTCCCAAAAAAAATCTGTAGCTTTTAGATTGTACTAACACTAAGACAATAGTAAATTTTGCAATGTCAGTTAAAATGTTCTTAGCCAAAAAATATGTATTGGTCCACAAGTGCTTTGAACATTTTCATAGAAGACAATTTAATCTCCGTATATAAGATGAATCTATAGAGACTATGATTTCAAATGAAATTGTAGCTTTTCCTTTGTAATGAAACTCACTGGAGCAAGTCCCTTAAATACATTAGTAAGCATGCCAAATGATCTCTACAAGGAATATTCCACACTGCAAACATTTTAAGCTTGTCAAGACACATTTGAAGTTTAATAGGAAAATATCCACGGGTTTAAAGGCTACTTGAAGAAACACAAAGAAGGAAGTTAGAAGTCACAGGGGTCACTGGGAAAAAAGACCAGTATAACAAATGACCAAAATAAACACTATACCAGGATGTGGCACTGCCTTATCTCTAACCTCTAACCTTTCCACATTCTGGAATTACAGGCCTATTATAAAATATTCTACATCATAGTTACCTTTCCCTATAACCATTATCATTAAGCTGGTGACTTCAAGTCCCATAATCCACAAATCCAATTACTTATCCAACAACATATCCAAAAAGCCTAAGGCACCACCTTCATAAAAATAAAACTATTGAGGGTACCAGGAATACATAACAGATCACGTTACTGCTGAGGGCAGGTAGATAGGTAGCTTCTACGCTACACTCTTGTTAATGATTAAAACAATTAAAAAGGGTCATTAAAAAAAACTTCCTTAATAAATGTATATTAATTCCCCATTTTTACATTTGATCTTATCCAAAATGTTGAGAAGCAATAAAGTCCCAAATTTTAACATGTTACAAAGGCCCATTCTGTCAGGAAAACACATTTCCTTGTTTCTGAAGCTGCTCTCCAATACCTATTTAACCCATCACCTACAAACTTACTAGTAGTATAGTAAAGAACTAAACACGGTAAAAAAAACACTTCATAGCTTCAAATGCACTTTTAGCATTTCAGTCGAAAGGACAAAAACCTAGTAAAACAGGGCTGGCAAAGAAATGAGTCCACATAATTGAAAATGGCCACATAATTGTGTAGTTAGGCGACTTCTCGTGGAAGGGTTCAAAGTTTTGCTAAAGTTTACAGAGTAACTGTCTATGACCCATTAAGGGGAAGAGCATGGTACCAAAAAATCCACTGTGCCCTACCCAGCCCTAAGGCAGAGTTTACAGAGATGTGAATCTTCAGAGGCAACGAGTTTACAAGTACTAAAGGAAATGTTCCGTTCACGGCTACAAAACTACACAGAACCCTTCCAGACAAACTAAATGCAGAGGACCCGAGAGTGACGGACAAATTTCAAGCACACAGGCTGACTGAGAAAGTTCATCTGAAGAAGGGGTCAATGGCCTGGGTGACACTAATTTTACAGCAGATTTTAGTCAATTCATCATCTTTATCTATGCCCCTGAACTGGCTAAAAACAAATATCTTAAATGCTTATGCCAGCAATACCAATGGCAAGGAAAAAAAATACCCCACCTGTTACCTACATCTAAAAGAAATTTCTTCTACTTACAGCTCAAAAATCAAAAATAGATATTCAAATAACTCAAACATGTTACATGAATGAAATATGTTTCCATTCATTACGATAAAGAAAATTTGGACAGCAACTCCATTTTATGTAACTTTTCACATAACCTTCAACATTTCCAAAAACTTTCTATAAACTGGCATAGCCAAGTACAGGTCCTAGTCTTTAACCGTGTGCAGTTTGTTGCTTGTTTTGGGCTTTGTTACATAGATATTTCTCCCATATTCAAACACACCTCCCAGTGGGAGGAAGCAGAGTCACAAGACTCAAGAAGAGCATAAAACAAGACTCACAAGCCCATCCGTAAGATTTTATTAGTTGGCAAGCAATTGCTTATGGAGAGGAGACTCTTGAAGAGCTGACCTCGGCTTGACTAGGGAGCACTACAGATGTGGATTTCATGAGTTACTGCTTTTGTTTAGCTGGGATTTTTGATATCTTTGAATTAATCAGGCTCATAAAAGTAACTCCAGCCACTCAGTGATTCTCTGAGTTCTCATGGGCAGGATCATTTCTTTGGCCTGTTTTCAGCACCTTCTCAAGGATGAAGGTGTTTGTTCACATAAACCTAGAAGAAGTAACACATGCACTTTGTCAAAAACAACTTGACCAATTGAGATGTCAAGGTTGTTCTAACCAGTGATGTCATTTCAGATTTGCACCTGCCTAAGAGTTTGCCTTCCTCGATATTCAAAACCATGAGTCCACAGTTAAATCATTATTGTACTTTGTACTCTTTGGGCTTTTCCAGAATATCAATGCACATACTAGGAAGCAGTATTTTTTAATAGGAAAGATTTAAAAATAAATAAATAAGTAAGTAAATAAAACATATTGCCACTTACCCCTCCTGCCTTCAGCAACTTTCTTCTAAAGTCCTCTGTGGGGTTATTGAAAGTAAGTTTCTCACAGCGGAGGTGATTCACTGGTGGGTGGCCTTCAAGATGTAGGAATAAGTCATAATCAAAGCGGACTTTCTTAGGTTCTTCCTGGAGGTGAAGGAAATTAAGAGGCAAAAGTAGAAAATTTAAAAACAAGATTTAATCACATATGGGACAGAAAAGTCCTAGACACTTAACAGTTGGGTCAAAGTAGTTCTTAAAAGGATTCTTCTGGAATTACATATAAAGCAACCTACAAATACCTGAAAATTTCATTAGTGTTAAGAGAAACTCACCATCTCCCCTTGGTTTCTCAAGCAGACCGCACCACGAACACAGCCACCCAAAGGCAACCTAGGTTATTCCTTCTACCTTCAGTACCTAAGTCAAGACTTCCATCCCACTGCCTTGCTGACTACTGTCCTAACTATCACATATCCTACTTCTGCTAGGCCTTCCGATGATGCCAGTCCTTCCACCAGTCAGCCTTCAAAACGATTTACAGAAATCAAACGTCTATTTAACTTTTATTCCTGGGTTAAAATGTAATTGTTTCCCATGGATATCAGCTTTAAAATCGAATGAGAAATATATGCTACAGAAGAGCCTTCGGAATTTGGCTCTGGGATTCTGGTCTCAATATACCTCCTTTACCCAACTGATGGCCAGCTCTCCCTCGGCTGCCATGCCTATGCTTTATATCTTCACAAAGGTAGTGGTGATTGCTTATCAACAATAAAGCTCATAAAACTCATCCTCCGTTCATTCCTTCGTCTTCATCGCAGTCAGATTTTCTTCCAGATCTACCTAGTCTTCCTCTCTGGACACTGGAACTACTTACTTCAGCTAAGCCCATCACGACTTCTCCTGCAGTCCTCTGCTTTCAAGCTTGCCTCAGTCTACACTCTAAAACGACAAGTGACTGGCTTTTCTCTAATGCAAAAAAATCTGATTATCATTCCATTACTTTTTAAAAAAGCCTTTAAAGGCACATCGTTTTCAATGATATAATCTCATTTCTTGCAACAACTAGCATAGTCTTTTAGGACTTTTCCTGTATTTTATTTGCTTTCTTACAATATTCTCTCCTTCTTCCACACTTTTGAAGAAGTTCCCACACGTTTTGTGTTCTTGACTTTGGTTTTACCATACCTAACACTGCCGCTATATTTCCCTACATGGCTAAGTATGTGAGACTATACTGATGGATGGAGATTTAGCAAGTATAAGCTCCTCTGTAGAGACGTCCTAGCCTACCCAATGCAACCTGAATTAGACATCTCTCATATACCCCTCCTCCACTAGCATAATTATCACCTGAATTATGATAATTTTGTCTCATCTCACCTCAAAATTGTTAACTGTTCAATGCAACCTTAGAATTAAGAAGTCAGGCAGTAGTCAACCTTGAAATTGGAAATATAATTGATAAAGACATTTTTATCAATTTGGTAACATCTAGCAATAATAAATGTTCATCATATTTGACTCCAGTATTAAGAATCTCTTGAATAGAAATATTCAAATATGAGTGCAAGTATTCATGGTGCCCTGATTACAATAGAAAAACTCAAGAATGAGCTACATTTTGCCATAGACTATAATTCAGATATCTTACAAATTTATTTATTTTACTTCATGTATATGTGTAAGTATCTGAGTGAGTCTATGTATACCCACAAAGGTCAGAAGAGGAAATAAGATACCCTTGAACTGGAGCTACAGAGTTGTGAGCCTCCTGATTTTGGTAAGGGAAAGCCAACTGAGGTCCACTACAAAGGCAGTAAGTGCTCTTAACTGCTGAGCCTTTTCTCCAGCTTCTTCATTTAGATATTTTAAATTATTACTTGGAGATGTATATGTAAGTAAATTAAGGGAAATACACAAAAAATTTTAAAGTATGACATATCATGACCCAGCCAGGCTCTGTGCTGACATGTTTTAACATGCAGACACATGGAAAGAAACTTGAAAACAGTTATGCCAAGTACTCAACAATCACTAGGTGAAGTTAAGTAATTTAGTAATTTTATTCCACACTCTCTTCATAAAAACAGTCACTCCTGTGTGCTTTTAAAGAAAAATACATTGACAAATAGAATTAACCACCACTAAAGACTAAAGGAATGAGGCAGTAATAGTAACCTCAAGAGCCCTCAGAAGGTTTAAACAAAACAAAAAAGCCATTACTTTCAGAAAAACCTAAGGATACGGACTAGGGAAGTGCTTCTGAATGAGGGTTAAAGGTGTTTTTGTTTTGTTTTGTCTTGCTTATTTGTTTTAATTTAGTGAGGGGGAAATGCCCGTAACATTGTGTTCTGGTCAACTGGAAATCTCTGCTTAGAAGACAGACATCAATATGATGTTAAGGTTTGCTCCTCAGAAAAGATTATTCCTCAAAGTTCAAAGAAAAGGAGCTAGAGATGTGGCCAGGCAGCTTACAAAGCCCCAGGTTCGATTCCCAGCTGTGAATGGTGGCTCACAGCAGCATATGACTCCAGGAGATGGAAGAGCCTCTTTTGACCTCTGAGGGGACCAAGCACACACATGATAAACAAATACACATGCAAGCACTCAAACACAAAATAAGTCTAGATAAGAAAAGTGTGTATTTGTTCAAAATATAAGACAAATGTGTTTCCTGGAGTGGCAATCTGCTTTGGTGACATCAGATTTCCCCTCACCCTACACAGGCTCTCGTCCCTGTCATTCCCTTACACACTGTCTCTGAGAACAGACTGAGAGAGAGAAGCATGGAGTCTTCTCAAACTAAAGCACCAGGATTGAACTTGGTTCGATGTGAATGCTGTTTTAGCTTCTGAAACACGAATGATTTTCATAGACAGGCTGGCTTTATTGTACTCAAATACAAAACGACACTCAGAGACCCAAGAGAACAACCTAGACTCTACTAGTCCTCTTGACTCTGATGTCTCCAATCAATGAGCAGAACTAAAGACACACTCATCAGAGCAAGCCCGAGACTGGGAGGACGGAACCATTACTACAGTGCACACGCACAATTCAAAACCACAAATACTTATAATAAGGACAATAATAAACACTCAAAATGAAATGAAAATTCTACAGAAACAACCTACAGTTACTAGACAGTTTACACATTAGTCAGCTCAGTCAGAAGAAAACCAGGGTGTCTATCTAGACTGCAAGGACACTACACAAAATGAAATGAGGCAGTCTCAGAAGACAAGCACTGTATGACTCATTTACAAAAAGGCATTTAAAATAGTTACGCTATCAGAGTCATAAAATAAAAGACTAGAGTAATAGCTGCCGGAGTCTGAGATGAGGGGGTGATATCAACATCAGCACTGCATTTCAGGATACAGAACAAAGAAGTTCCAGGGGTCTGCTACAGTCCTGCCTCAATCAGAAGCAGCACTGCAGTTCACATGCCAGAGCTTTTAAGAAGGTGTTTCACATGCTTTCAACCCCGACCCAAGCTGGCCTGGGACTCACTACGTAGACCAGGCCGGCCTCAAACTCACAAAGCTCTGCCTGCCACTGCCTCCCACGTCCAAGCTGAAGGCAGGGCAATATCAGATTCACCTGAGTGACAGAGAGCCTGCCCACAGTCACAGTCCCTCTCACAGGAAATCAGAGCTTCACTCTTTTGAGAGAAACGCTTAGGGGGGTGAAGGCCTAGACTCTTCCAGCAGTATAATCCAACCACTGGATAAAATTAGAACACTAGTTATGAGGGTACGACAGGATGCACGAAGCCCGACATCATCTTCATTAATTAAATATAGACAGCAATAAAAGGCAGTGGTTATAAAGGGAGGAAAGGCTCCAAATTCCTTCTCATAAACACAATCATTTCAGAACCCATTGTAAAGTAAGAGAAGGCATTTCTCCAAAGAATATAAATAAATGGACAATAAGCATATGAAGAGATCATAAGTCTTCAAAGAAATGCAAATCAAAACCACAATGAAGAGCGGTTTCCCAACTACCAGGGTAATTATAGTTAAAA
The DNA here is from genome assembly GCF_014885135.2 of Alexandromys fortis. Taxonomy (NCBI): domain Eukaryota; kingdom Metazoa; phylum Chordata; class Mammalia; order Rodentia; family Cricetidae; genus Alexandromys; species Alexandromys fortis. The sequence continues at coordinate 2,022,710 of NW_026067976.1, read as the reverse complement.
AGAAAACAATGAACATAAAAACCATTAGAAAAATTCAAACTTTTTTATGCTGCTAAAGGGAATATAAGATGCACTAAATGGCCTGGGGACTCTGAAAACAATTAGTGGTTGCCCCAAAAGGTAAACATAAGTACGTACATACAATAGGACTATATGATCCCAGGGGGATTTCAAAACATAGGTTGACATGAAAACCAATAAATGACTATTCAGAGTGGGATCACTCCTAAGAGGCACAAAGTGGAGTCAAGTCAAATACCCATCAACATACAAATGAAAATCAAAATGTGAATTATTTGGATGAATAGAATAGTATTCAGGTATAAGAAAGAATAGGTATTAAGATATCTCATAACAAGGATGAATTCCACTTCTCAAAAGTTCTTATGAACTTAGGAAAACACTAAGCCTCTGCTCAAAGTCAAAGAAAAAAACCAAACAAGTAAGTACAGAAAAATGTTCTTGTCAAGCATGTCTGTGTCTCTCTGTTTGTGTGTCTCTCTGACTGTCTCTTTCTGTGTCTCTGTCCCCCAGGCCCCCCAGGGTGTGTGTGTGTGTGTGTGTGTGCACCCTAATTAATAGGGGTTGAAGACTTGTAAAAGATGACATGGCAGAAGTGTGGTAAATAAACACAGTGAGAAAAAATATGAAAAATAAAACATACCCAATCACTAACACATTCTTATTTTATGAGATGAGATTAGTGTAGCTTTATAGTCACAAGGAAATCTTTGATGAATTGAAAGGCTGAGCCTTGTAGACATGGAAAGGCCACTGTTGGTGTGGAAAGTACTGAGTGTTAAAGAGTGGCCTGTCACTGCTTTGACCCTGTGCACCAAAGCCATTCAGCATAGAAGATTCTAGGCTGCACTCTGGGGACCCTGCTTGCGTAAATCTGGCGAACTGAGAAAACGTCTTTCTCATCTGCTCTTAGGAGCTGCTGCTGCTGTCCACAGGACCAGGCTTAATGGAATATTGACTCAAAGAACAGAATTCTGTTTTCTCAGTTGCTTTCTCATTCGTTTTGAAAGTGAACTGTTTCTCTTTAGGGCACATTTAGAAACTATGATACCTTTGAATGAAAAGCAAGGAACAGCATTATTTAAAAGCTGCAAGCACTATTGCAGGCCTGACATGAGGCTGAATGCTTTCCTGGGAGGTAACCAAAACCACTGATCCATGACTACCGGGCATAAGCAGCAAGCGGTAGCTCTGGCAGGCGGGCATGGGATCTTAGTGGTAGGTGTACTGGCTTCACCGCTCACGCACAGCCCACTGCAGCTTATGCTGCTGATTCGGCTGCTTCTTGTCTCCGAAGGTACAGCACAAAGAAAAAAGACAATCATCTATCATGCTCATAAACCAAACCCAGAAAACCAATACTGCAAAAAGCCCAGCACTGAATAAATGTTTACTTATGAATGAGATAATGTGACATCATCTAACTACTTTCTGAGGTGGACACTCCTACCTCCCAGATCAAGAATAAGGAAAACCCCACGAGGTTCAGCAATCACCCATGTCACAGAGTCTGCATATTCTGCTCCAAATGTAGTGCTGGCCTTTTTTCCATGCAGTTGAACCCATAATACCTCAGGCTGCAATAACTTTATATACTGATAACGTATGTTTTTCATCTAAAGATAATACAGGATTTTTTTTTTTTTTTGGAATCCTAAATATGAAAGCAAGACCAGAACAGTTCCTGGAAAACCTCTAATTCCCCTTTTCTGCCATACAAACATCTCCTGTCTTGTTCAGAATGGTAATCATTCTACCAAGGGAAATCTAGTGAATTTTATATAACCTGACTTTATATTATTGAAATTATTTTTATAGCCATTTCCTCTATGATTAAAGAGTTGTGGTAACCAAAATTCTCCAGTCAAGTTTAACTTTAACATTATACAGTATTAGAAGTTTTATCAATGGATTAGTTTAAACATTATTTATTTGGTTAACAGAGGATCTTCTGAGAGATTAATGGGTAAGGATTACATACCTTGTTTTTAAAATAAACTTCAATTGGCAATATGAAACCAGCATACCCAGACTCTTCTACTTTGTAAGGTGGGTCTTTGCACACTGCAAAATTAAAAAAGAAAACAGGGAAGGTAAGACTGGCAGACAAAAATACATTGCTACAAACATTCTACCATCTAGAGCGTGCCCAATTTTCACAGCCCTGTCCCATTTCACAGTAGAGTCTCTGATCCCTTCTTCTCGGGGACCTAAAACAATAACTTTCCTATCTATATTTTTAATTAAAATCTGGGTGGAGTATAGCTCATTACTGTCAACCACGGTTACAGTGAGTGACTTAGTTATAATTCTCAGAAACAGGACAGGGCCTGTAATTGAAGCTAAAAAGAACTAAATGAACTACAGAGTTTCCTAAGTAAAGAAACAGCCCAAACTGGGAGTTGAAGAAACTCACTCCCTGCCTAAGCTGCTGTTCTCTGAGATGTCCTGTGTGGTCTCCTTCCTCAGAGATCTGAAACCCGGGCTGTCACTTCTTCTCATGCATACTAAGAGTCAATGTCTCCATCTTTCTCAAGCCACCAAAAATAAGTTTTAATGAGATTCCACCACAAAACTACCAAAACTCAATCACATGGTAAGACTATAAATGATCTTCATATTTCCTAAACTAAAACAAAATTAAAGCCAGATCTTGGAGAATTAGAGACCTTGAGAAATGAAATTCATTCCTCTAAATTAATCACAAGCCTACTGAATTTATTCTTGCTAAGTATTGTGGGCTGGAGAGTCAGGAGCACTTGCTCCTGGGTTCACTATCTAGCGTGCACATGGCATCTTACAACTTCAGTTCCAAAGGATCTGTTGCCCTCTTCTAAGCTCGACGGGCTCCTGCATGCATGTGGTACACATATACGCTCATACGCGCGTGCGCGCGCGCACACACATATACACACACACACACACACACTACACTAAGTATCTTTAAAAAAAGGTGGTTCCATAGTGTAACAAGGTAAAACTAGATGTACTAAATGTCGGGATGCACTCCCAGACGCCAAGCCTCACCTTTCCTGGATGCAGCCCAGGTCACCTTCCAGACTTCCCCACTGTGTTTCCCACCACAGCCCTTGGACTCCACACAAACTCTGGCTTCCCTCAGACGTGCACGGCACTTCCCACCTATGCTCAATGCTTCCTTCCACTCTTCCTTCCTTATCCAAACCACATTTCCTCACCACGTCTTCCTGGGCCACAGAGTACCTCCTTACACCCACCCGAAGAATTAATTATCTAAACACTACTCTAAAGCTAAATAGAGTTCCTTCGAACCACATACTAAAAACCCAGCCTGTTTATTCCCCTCGCCTCATGGACAGGATAAAAACAAACCCTATTTTACCTTGGGAAGTTAAAACTAGGTCAGGTGGTCAAGGTGCAAAAGCTGGCACACCTGAGTGCTAATCTATGACCTAGTTCAATCTCCAGTCTTCCTCTACAAAGTCGCCTCACTTCCCTGAATCTTGGAATCCTCCTTTAAACAGTTTGAAGAAGAATCATGGTGACCGCCATATACTGAATGTCTGTGCTCCCCCAAATTCTCGTGTTGATATTCTAATCTCTGATGTTAATGGTATCACAAGAGTGCTTTGAGAGGTGATCAAGTAAAGAGGTGAAACCTTCATGAATGAGTTTACTTTTGTGTTCCCAACCCTCAGAGAAGCTTCTATTTGCAGTAAATGCAATGAACACAATGGGCTAAGGTGTAGAGAATATGAGATAGTAATGGAACATCTAGAATGTACCTCCTTTTCCCAAGGTCTGGGGTGGTTGCAGATGAGGGAGGAAAGAACTATAAGAGCCAGAGACAGTGAGTGAACACAGAGAAACAATACCCTCTGGACACAACATGAAGCTGCACACGTGACTTCACAGCAGCTGCGGTAACGCCTATGCAAACCCAACCAAGACCAAACAAACCATAGGACAGACAGGGGAGAAGGATATGGAGCCTCACCGTGAGCTGAGGGGCTATTCGCAGTTGAGAACCCCTATTAGATCGACCATGCTCTAGCAGGTTACAGATCTGTGCATATCTGGGCGGCATCAATTGGACACGATGGGCGTCGGGAGAAGAGGGGACACAAACATGGTGAGTTTTATTTTTAATTTAAAGGAATGTTGGTGATACACATGAATATTGGCTACACACGGCACAGACAGGAATATGGCTACACAAAAGTGAGTGAACCACGAGGGTCTGTTTTGTTTTTCCCTTGACAGTGTTTCACCGTGTAGCGCAGGCTAGCCTGAAAATCTCGGTCCTCCTGCCTCAATCTCCTGAGTACAAGGATTACAGACAGAAATGTACCACCAAACAAGCTGAAGCCAAGATGTTAACGTCCAACTATCTCTGTTAGCCCACCTGATAAAAATCATCTCCCAAAATGACATCAGAAAAAGTCAAGAATTAAGCAACTCACTTTACCTTGTACGTTTTTCTAATTAAAAGAAAAAGAAAGAGCAAAAGGATCCAGAGTAGTGGCAGTCACTCATCCCCTGACCACCTGCCAATCTGCATGAATATTCAAATGACCTGAAGACTGGGGTGACCATGCAGCCCCACCCAGTGCTGGTGGCTGGCATCATTACACGCGTGGCCTTTCTAAACTGTGGGGCCTTGAAAATGGCAATTTCAGTGTATGAAATCCTCAAAGAATTAATGGAATTATTTTTAGACAGCAGTTTTGGTGTCCAGGTTGCTTGGGATTAATCATGCCAGTGTCATTTGAAGGAAGTTTATTTTGTGGGCTGCGGCACCTGCCAGGGAGTTATGGCTGCTCCTCTATGAACCCTTTTGTATAATTCATTTTCTCTATCCTGCATGCGAATTGCTCCAATTATAGGAAACAGCTGTTAGTGGGTACATCTTCGAGTTGAAAATCTTGGGAGTTTTTTTTCCAGCCTCCTAAAGGAAGCGATCGGCTGTGTACTAATGTTCTGTATAAATCTGTTCCCATAAGAAAATATATTTATTAACTTATACCTCAATTATTTTTAAATGCAAAATTTTCATTTACAACAAACAATACCTATACACTACCCTGAATTCTTAACTAGAAGTAAATAGTAAGGCCAGCAAGGTGGCTCAGCCAGTTAAAACACTTGCCACAAATATGGCTCCCTGAGTCCAATCCCTGAAACACACCCAAAGAAAGAAGAGAACCAGCTTTCTCTGATTTTCACACATACGTGCATGCACACACGCATAAACACAAAAATAATTAACTTAAATACAATAAAAATGCTTAAAAGACATGTGTCTGTGTACAGATGTACATATGTGTATGTTCATACAGGTATGCGTGCATGTGCCTCAGGCATAAACCTAACTGCACGTACTGAACATGGGTCTATTTTATTTTGACCTTGGAAAATCATACAAGGGGAAGAAGACAAAAGGCCATAACTTTGTTCCCAAAGAATAAGACAAATCCATATACTTACTAATGAGTAAACTCTAATTGAAAATTTTACTATTTTCATTTATGAAAAAAGGTCTGAAAAAGAGATACACCTAGTACAGAAAAAGAAAGTTTCTTAGATGAATAAACAAACTAGTGGTCACATAACAAATTATATGTACAAAAATAAATTTAATTCATACAATAATTGACCCATTTTTGGTTTTTAAAAAAAGCCCCATAAAATACTCTATCAAATCCAAAAGACTTTCATTTAAGCATTAAAGATATTATTAAGCCACACCTATCTCGCCATTTCTCAAGAACACAGCTGGTAAATTCCCTTCCAGAGCAGTTCTCTAGGCTATTTGCTTAGACACCATGATTTACGCTGCTCTGAATACTTCTATAAAAACATGGCCCAGCTGCCCATTGATAATAATTGGTCTTACTTTATTTACTACACTGAGCCCTTCAGGAAGGAAACACACCAGTCTCCTTATATATAAAGTGGTTATTATCACTGCTTTGTGTCAATTGTTGCTTCCAGCATGCGCACTTTTAGACTCCTTCCCTTCCCAGTTCAGTTCCACCAGAGCAGAGTCTCCAGAAACGGGGAACACAGTGCCCAACACAGCTCATCTCATTGTCCCAGCGTCTGAAAGTCTGGAATCCACATCTAAGAGTTGGAGCATCAGGGGATAGCTTACCGCACTGTCCCTAAACATGGCCTATGCCTGTGCAGTATGACATTCTAAAAAGAACAAAAATCAACAGTTGGGTTCTGTATTTGTTTTTATAAGAACATGTGGACTCATATTTATAAATCTCTCCCTGCCCCTCACAAACACACAAGAAAGAGAGATACACACACATGCTTATTCATCACTGCTTCTATTTGGCCAGTTTCTAAACAACAGACAAACGAAATTTTCTGCCTTTGTCTTTATTACATGTTCTTCATTTTCCTGAAAAGGGATTAAAGATAGCATCAGGATTGTATTGTGGAGTTTTTCACCTTACTCATTTTGAAAGTTCATGTGCAATCCTGAAATATAATCCTTTCCACATGCAACAGACAACTATGTATGAACACAAACATTTTTCATAAAGCTTTAGAAACACCAACGAAACACAGCCCTCTGACTGGAGTAGGAGTGGACCACAGTTTACTTCCTGCAGATTTCCCACACGGCCCAACTCAAACAGCACCACCTCCGGAGAGCCTTCTGCTAACACTGTGACGCCAAACATACTCTCTATTTCTTATCATACCAAACTAGTTAGTTCTGGCATAACTGTAACCATCAGCTTCTACCCAAGGCACATTCTTTCATTTATGAAACTGGATTGAATTAATAAAATGTAACTTTAATGTGAGCTTTAAAAGTAGGAATTGTACACGCCCGGGAGCTAGAAAGGAAAGAAACAGGACAAGATGTCAAGCAGAGTATGACAAAAGGCATCATATACACAGCGTTTTAAAAAAAAAATGGTGGCACAAAATAGTATAGACACAGCCTGGGGGGGAGGGGGTGGCATAAATTACACATTTAAAAGAGTGGTTTTTGTCACAGTGCTCCAGGACAGCCCTAGATCTAAACTGCAAGCTTCTGGCTCTAAGACAATCAAGTTGCAAAACTCTCAAGGACTCATATGATGACTTCACTTGCTGGTAACTTAGAATCTTTACACACATGTTAGGAATATCTTTAGCCTCTCTGTGTGTTCTAATACGTATAGGGAATGTCCACCCTAGGATCGTGTACTTGATCTGAACACTTGGTGCAGGTCATTGGGAAACTTTTAGAACCTTTAGGATTGGGGCTCTCAACCTTCTTCATGCTGCAACCCTTTAATACAATCACTTATGTTGTGGTGACCCCAACCATAAAATTATTCCCTTGCAGCCTCAACTGCTACACTACTGGTATGAAATTTAATGTAAATGTATACTGTGCAGGATAGCTGGTGTGTGACACCCCCACCCAGAGGCTGTGACCCACTGGTTGAGAACCATTGCTTTAGGAGGTATAATTTTGCTGAAGGAAATATGTCACTGATGGTGGGCTTGGAGAAGATGTAGCCTCTCCCCACTTCCTGCGCTCTCCGCTTCCTGTGTGTGGATAAGATGTGATCTCTGAGCTACAGTGGCAGCAGCCGCGGTCAAGCTTCTCTGCCGTCATAGACTCTCCCTCAGAAATCAAATGACTTCTTTCTTCTCTAAGTTGATCATGGTCACGGTAGTTTATCTCCCAACAACAAAAAAAAAAAATGACTGGTATATTCTCCAAGAGGAAATTCAGTAGAAAGCTGTGTTTTCTACACTGTGTTTGGTTGCAGCTGACATGGTGCCAAGGATCTTACTGAGGTCTTGGGTATGTTAGGCAAGCACTCTATCAACTGAGTGACCTCTCCAGCCTTTGGACAAAAATTCTGCCAGAATTAGCCAAGCCCATGTAGCTAAAACTTAGTCAATAAATTTTCTTTTAAGAAAATACAATCACAAACTTAAAACAGGACTCCCTTCAAATATATATTTTTTAAGGAACTTACTGTAACAATATTTGTTAAAACCACCAAAACAAAAACTGTCCCAAACAAGAAAACAATATGAATTGCTAGGAAATAGTCAACAATCCTTCAGGCTAATGTTGATCCTTCTCCTAGCAACTTGGCCTACATTTCCTCCAAAAGCACATGAAATTGCTCTTACAATTTTAAACAAATAGCCCAATGGAAATACATTTCCAGGCTAATTGGATGGGAAAAGCAAAACTACATCTTTAGAAAGTTCATATCAGAGACAAACCTAATTTTTAAGGAGAGTTATTCAGACAGAAACGCACTGAGATTTTTATCCCATGGAAGACCACTATCCTAGCACTTGGTAAGCTGTGGTGAAAGAAGTGAGTTAGATGACAGGGGTAGGCCACACATGGAGAGCTGCACTTTCTTTCCTCAAAAGAAAAACAGAACAAACAAAGAAGCAAAAAGATAAAGGGTTTGAGGGGAGAAGAAGAAAAAGGAAAAAAAAACACCAAAATCTCACACAAAACAATATTTCAGGCGTGTCTGAAAAAGCAGCATTTGCTAGATAGAGAATGACCTTCCAAAGAAGCAACTGAGAAATGGTCCCAGTGTTAAAAGCTATTTAGCTTTTAAATTTTTATTCTGATTAATTTTTGCATATTTTATGTATATAAGGGTTTTGTTTAGATGTCTGAACATGTGCATTCCATGTATGTACCTGAAGTGCAGAAGAGGGTGTCAAGAGTCCCAGAACTGAAGCTATAGATGGTTATGAGCTCCCTTGTGGGTGCTGGGAATAGAATCCAGCTCCTCCCTAAGAACAGCAAGTGCTCCTAACTGCTGAGCAGCTCTCCAGCCCTCCATTTGCATTTTTAAATCAAGTATATAAAAGGCCAATAAAGGGTATTATTTTAAGTATCACCTAATGATTTCACTGTGCAGAAAACTCCTCTGACATTGGTTTTGACCCAACCTTGCATCCCAGATAATGTTACAACTGAGGCTGCATTTTATTCTGAGGAAGGAAACCAGGCTAGGGGAAGAACAGAAAAGAAACACGCACACAGAAAATCAGGGGAAGAATAGAGAAGAAACACGCACACAGAAAATACTAAGGAAGGGAGCAACAAAGAGACAAGAGAGCAGAGCAACAATAAAAAAGGCTGAAGCAAGGAGCATGGGAGTAAGCAGGTCATGTGTAAGAGTTAAAAGAAAAACAAGACAAAGGCTTTGGGGGGTCTTGCAAGAAAAGAAATAACTTTTACAATGACACGGGAAGACGCACAAACAACCACAGAGAGGCCTGGCCTTACTCGACCTCCCAGAGCTCCTTCAGCTCTTACCTGGTTTCTCCTGTATAAGATGAGGGACACTCATTCTTTTCTACAAACTGCCTAATGGGACTTCTCGTCCATCCCGATTCACCTTGTACTGGCTGTACAGACTCACCTGTCATGTCAGTCTCATTTCTCGCACCTTAAATTTTCCAATGCTACAAACTCCAGAGAAAGCAACGAGTCTTAAGATTTGATAACTAGACATAGTCTTAGAAATATGTATAATGTAGTTTTGAATGATGAACTTTAAATAAAAACCTGCCCCCGTTCCTGAACAGTACAAAAGCAGCATCTAAAAATGAAGAATTTTAGCCATAAAAAAGGCAGTGAGTTTTAAGGGCAATTTCTCAAAAATAAAAGATCACAAGTGCAAAGCTATTTTCTTAGGGTAAGAAAACCACGTGACAATGGGGGAACTCGTTTCAGAAGGGGAGCACAAGAGTGGTGACCTGCAGAATACTGGGAGAGAAAAGTTTATTTTCTCAAGCATAACCTCGTATTAAAAATATACCTTCCAACCAAAATGAGTAGGTTTTTTTTTCCCCCCTTTAAATCAGTAGTGTCTTCGGAGTTACTTCTAAAGGCAGAACAATGATATTCTCTCCTACTGCTTACAATTCAATTTCTTATTCTGATGTGTTTTTCTTCTCCAAAGGCAGAGAACAATAAATGGTGACACACGCAAGAGAGCTACCAGCTGTGCTTGGGTGACAGACATGGCCATGCATTATGAAGTAATCAAATATAATAAATCAAATACAAAACCCATTTCCAACAAAAATAAACAGCTGAGACCACCACAATCAAACTTCACAGAGACACCAAAGGAGGGCAGTCCAGCAAGGGCAGCAACTTAGCTTTCACTTCTTAATTTTTGCTTTATTCTCTTTCCAACAGTGGAAAAAAATGCTTCCAGAGAAGGAAAACCTGTACGAACTCTACAGAAAGGGTGCAGAGAAGCAAGACTTCTTTGCAGCATCTTATCAACTCAACGCTTCTGGTCTCTGTGCAGTGGTCAGGACTGAGTAGCTTATCCAAGCAGAGGAACTGCTTTAGCTCCAAGAACAACCAGAATCAAAGAGCAGGAAAGAAATACAACAACAACAAACCCAAAACCTCTTGTTTAGCAGAAAGAAACAATGGTATCCAAACAACAGACAGAGAGCAACTTTGCCCTAAACAAACAAGGGGATGGATGGGGAGTACAGAAAAATGAGACAGAACAGGAAGTTGGAACAAAAGGAATTGGATGAAGATGATGTTGGAAATCACTAAGGTGCCCATTAAGAAGGCAAGCATACTAGAGCACATGGCTGAGGATTCTTGAAGATCTAGTATTTTGCTCACCTAAATCAAGGATCCATTGGGAAACCGAGTTCAGCAACAGACTTATGGCAAGGCGGAGAGAGACAGGAAGAGAGGAACCAACGGACAGACAAACAGACAGGAGTTTAGTGGCCAATTAGTACTCAGGGCTGCTGAAAAGGGCCTCTGCTTGCAAATCCAGCTTGGACACTCACCTGATAAATTCTGTTCCATCATTTATAGAACGAAGTGACACTATTTCCTATTTCATATAGCTCCTGCATACTTAAAAACAACATCCAGTCTAAAGGTATAGAGGTAATCCTTGCTAACAACGGAGAACATTCTGTATATTGAGGTACACCCACTGATCAGAAAGTAGTCAAATACAAACCAAAAATGCACGGAAACTTGTTTTGGATTTTCCTAAAACCCTTCTCCAAAAGCAGCCTAACAAACACATATTTGTAATTAGTTTAAACATTCTCAGCTAACATTTCAAGTATATTGTAAAATAGGGGTGCTGATATGCTGCAACAGAACAGACTAGAAAATGGGAACATAAACTCGCTTTAAGACCCACACTATAGTAAAAGACAAATTAGCAGCAAATCAAGAGTCATGGCTCTGGCTTCAAGTCTCTTTGAAACACTCACTTTGGACCTCTGTCATCGCAAAGAAACCAGCTTCCACTTCAGAGGCTGCCTCAGCATCCAAAGTTCTACTATTCCAAAGATAAACCGTGTATGCCGCTACTAACTTGAAAGGGAATGTATAATGTATATTAGTAGCTTCAATTAAGCTTAAAATTCCTCGGGCTAATTAACACATTTGTTATAACAAAAATCAGAAAACTGAGATAAAACAAACACAACAAGGATCCAACATTATTCTTGAATTGGTTTCTTGCTGCTTTATTGCACGGACATGCATGTGTGTGTACATTCACCTGAGGAGGATTGAGACCAGGGTCTCAGGTGGCCTATGCTAGCCTTAAAATGAGGACTTTATGCTCCTGATCTTTATACTTCCACATCCCGCATGCTGAGGTTCCAGACATGCACCACCATACGCAGGTTTGAATTTTGTCTTATAATTCTGGGAGCTGAACCCACAGCTTCAACCAAGCAGGCCAGATACTATAGGACTGAGCTACACACTCAGCTTCAACACTTGAACTCTTTCAAGTGCATTCCGGTAAAGGTTTTTCATAATCAGCGACAAATTTTATTTTTATTAGACCATTAAAATAATACTGTTTCTTTTAAGACAGAGGCTGCCTCGTGAACAAAAGAAATTCTATAAATTAGATTTTCATTTACTCATTTCCATCCTTACTGTGGAGTATGATTAAATCTGCTGAACAAGACCCGATTTCACATATATAAATCAAAATAGAAACTCCATTCCTTAGGACTTGATATAATTGAGTTATAGCCGCATATCAACTCAAGTGTTACAGAATGAAACAACAAGATATGTGGTAGCATTTATGAGAAACACCGTGCTTTTATTTTTAGAGAGAGGTAGAACAGAAAATTAAATCAACTGTTTGCACATTAGACATAGTGCATTATGTAAAAAGCTCTTCGTGGTGTGATTTTACCATATATTGCGTTTGCAGTAACCTCTGTTCTTAATCACATTGAAGCCTATTATATTACTTTTTAACTACAAAGCACTCTGCCACAATGCAGTCAATCTTAATAGTATTCCTGACTGCACATAGAAAAGATAGGTTGATGAATAGGTTTATGCCCTATTGAAGGAGATGGGATGGTTCAACAGAGATTAAATAAAACTCCTGCCAGTAGCTGAATCTTAAACCCAAAGAGAAGAACACAACTAAAAGCAAATTTTATAGGCAAAGGTCAAACAAGATAATAATTACGACTGCAGCTTGAAGAGTTGCTAGCATTCACTTGCTCAGAGTAATTCTGAAGGGAAGGTCCTCCACCAATGAATTTTAAGTCAGCTGGAGTACGGTCCGATCACCTTAGGAACCCACTGTTAAAAGCCTTTTGTGCAAACCTACAAATGCAGTTTCTCCTGTTACATCATACCATAAAAATAAAGTCCCAGATTTACAAAAATTATAATAGTAATAGAACTATTAATTTTGATAAGCACTTTATGCTTTTATAGAAACCTATTACTTAAAAAAGGAAAGGGGGCTTATAAAGAATAAAGCGCCGGTTACAGTTCCTGAACCTTTGGTTTGCAGGCGGACTCCGCCCACATTAGTTGCTAATGTCCTGCCTCCAGTTCTGACCCATCTCTACAGAGAAGTCACATGATTGACAGCCAGCATCTCTCTACACACAGAACTGCAGAACTGAAATACAAACTTATCTATAAGAAACTGTGTGGGAAATAAAGTAAGCTAAAATAATAAGAAAAGATTTTTATTATATAAATGAATTATTATGTGAATGACAAATTTTTTGTCATCAAACAAGGAGAGAATCCAGACCTGTTTGAAGTTTGTGTGGTTTGTTTTATAAAAAAATTTTTTTTTGTTGTTGTTGTTGTTGTTTTGTTTTTGTAGGAGGTGAACAAGAGGTAGTGGGAGTGAGTATGATATTACATTTTATGATATTATATATATACATATATAAAACAAGTATATTACATACATGTATTTAAGTAGCATATGTGCAGTTACTGTCTCATACAACTAATATTCAGCAATACAGATTTTTAATAACCAACAGGAAATATCATTCTTTCTTTGCCACCATCGCCTATGTTAAAAATGTACAATCATATTTAGTTTCTCTCCCCAACAGGCATACACTGTAACAGGACACTGATATCACCTAATACAGTAAGTCACACAAACTAATACACATAAGCCCACATCATTGTTACTGGGACTTTCTTTTAGTTTTATTGATTTTATTATTTCGTGTCTATGAGTATTTTGCCTGCATATGTGTACGTGCAATATATACATGCCTGATGCCTCCAGAAGACAGAAGAGGGATCAGATCCCCTGGGATTAGAGTCGGTTTCTATAAAAATATAAAACTATTATCAAAATTCATTTTCTGTTAATATTTTCCTTTTTACTAGTCTAGGACTGCATATGTAGGTTCGCACCAAAGGTCCAATAGTACAAACATTCACAGATGGTTGAGAGCAGCTTTGTGGGCTCTGGGATCCAAACCTGAACCCTCAAGAAGAGCCAACTCTCCAGCCCTGTTATTTTGTTTGTATGAAGAAATGTTGGTAGGTAAACCCTAATCCCACTGATTGTAATCTGAGCTTGGAAAAGGAAGAAATCAAGCAATAGAACTTGATTTAACAGGAAGAAGCCTTTAATATTTTATAACACAATAATTTATTCATAAATAAATTCATTTGGTCTCCCACATACCCTCCCTCTAAAGAAGTAGAAATGAAACTTTGCCAATATGCCACGTTCTTCCCGACTATGGCAAAGAGCAGTGAGATAGTTAAAGACAGCAAATGTAAAATCACTTCTTCCTTGAACACAGGATTAAAGGTTTGATTTATTTAATGCTTTCCCCAAGTCCCTGTAAGATCACTGATGTCACATAAATCCATAAGGAGAAGAGAAGCAGTAGAAGAGCCCTGCCAACCACCCCTTTGTGCAGATAGAATATGACAGCTTAAGCAATTTACTCCGGGGTCAGGAAGCTAATTCCTGGCATTCAATCAATAGATATTTATTAATGGTCTCTGTGCCCAGCACTCCCTACTGGATGCTTAGATTTAAAGTTTTTTTTCTTCTTTCTGCTAATTTCTCTTCTTACTTTATTTTACAGAACAGTTCTCACATAATAAAAAAAAATCTTTAAAAGAGTGATGTGAGAACCACAAGCTCAAAGAAAATCCATGGGCAAACAGTAGTCTGGAATCCGAATTATTCATACAGTCAGGAAGCACTGAGACCTCCAGGTACCTCCTATGCATACAACCCACAGCTCCACAATACAAGACACTAACAGCTCAGTTTTATGGAGAAACCATGCATACAGCCAGCTGATTAATTTGTGTTCCTATTTCTCTGCCACTTCCTATCCCACAGTGACTAGCTTCAGGCAAGTAACATAGGTTCTCTCTCCATCTGATTCTTCCAGGCACAAACAGCATACTGCAGGGCCAAGCAGATTCACTATAAACACACTGTGCATTTTATGACAAAGTTGTTCTGTAAATGTTAAGCTTCTATCAAATACTAATGAAGTGTTTTAGTTTGTTTCTTGAGACAGGGTTTCCTTTTATAATCCCAGCTCACCTAGAGTTTACTGGGCAACTAAAGGATGGCCTTGAACAAGGCAGCCTCAACCTCCAAGTGCTGCAGTCACGCTCAGGAAACCTCCTACCAGACTGCAATATTAGTCTCAAGAGGAAATATTTTGCCGACATGCTTCTTTCTACATGGTGCCATTTAGCCAAAGTATCTAACCAAGAGTTAAGTAGACCTTAACACGTTGCCAGCATTGAGGATAAAGAACTGTAGTAGGAAAGAGAAACATTAACACAACAAGGAAAATGAATTCAGATGTTTCTTCTCTTACAAATATGGCTCATTTGAAATTCTCATCTTAGTTCAATGATTTTCCTATCTCAGACTTCTCAGGCGTAAGCCCAGCAGCCTGCTGTCCTAAGCCTTGAGTGATTCTGACATGCTCAGTGCTGAAAGCCAAGAGATTGTCTCACAGGGTCACCATGGTGAGAGAAGCAATCCATTCTGGCTCCCCTACTTCTCCTTTCTTCTTACTGAATCACTGTTTTCCCCTAGCCCTATAAAATAGCATCCCTTACTAAGACATACATTTTTAATGGCCAGAGTATTCTGTAAAATAAAAACTAAAAACCCCTTTTCTAATGCTACTTCAATATCAAAATTATTGTATCACCAAATGTAATGTTTTTTAGAGAACAAAATACCCCACCCCCCTTTATTTTCTCTCAACTGTGTAGATATATAGGCCAGGCCGGCCTTGAACTCACAATCTCCCAGAATCAGTCACACAAGTGTTAAGATTACATGTGCCATCATGCCCAGCAAGGTTATGGATCTTAATATAGCACAAGAGGTACATGTTTACTGCTTGAGCTTTTCTGCCAAGAATGGATGGAAAGATCATGTGAGGAACTTTCTAAATGATGTTCAACTGTTGCTTTAATTATAAGGGAAAAGGATAAGGCATAAAATGCAAGCTGAGTTCAGCAGATAAGATCAAAATTCTCCCAAATGGAATATCAAGAACAGAGTAATCCCATTATGTCACTGCAATGAAATCCAAAAGTCTTATTTAAATTAAAAAAATAACGCCAACCAAAATAAGTAAATAAGAACAAGGGAGAAAAAGATAATGAGAACAAGTTAATCAACTGAGGACAAAGCTGGCAGCAACTTCCAAACACTAACTCAAGACTGGCCAGGATGCAACACTGAAATACAATACATAAATATTATGCAACTTGCAAAATGACTACTATACTTTCTGCTCATTGCACAAATAGAATGTGTTATGCCACGCTCTCCACTGATGTCTGTTCCTAGAAGGCCAGAGATGATGTCCAACGGAAGTGTCAAATGCCTAATGACATGATTAAAGGAGACTGCCCAAATAGTGACAATGTGGCCAGGCCATCTCCACACAGGAGAGTGACCTTGTTGCAGCTGCTTCTGGTTTCAAATATCATCTACGAGGATTTTTTTTCTCTGTCTCTTGGATCTTGTAACACACATACACACACACACACACACATACGCACCACATTATGCACCTATACACACATATAATTTCTGAAGGACTCAACGTCATTCCCATGTCTTATTAGAAGCCTAATTTGAAAGCAAAAGAAAGATTATTCAGCAATTTCACCATAAGACCACACAGAAACGTTTATGACAATTTGTTTACACAAATGACTTGAACAAACTAGAGGGGTGCTTGATATGGTGGCACAGAGTCAGGAGACTACAGTGTCTAGGGAGTTAGGATTAGATATATTATTAATTTCCAAATAGAGCTACATGCACATTTCATTTTCAATGACGACTTGACCCACAATTAATATTCATTACATTAACTCAATTATGTTCAAGATACTACTAAAATGATTCTTTCCTATCTTGTCAGTTTGCCTTGGAGCGTGAATCTCATTGTCCACAAACTACAAACCTCACGCTGCACCTGAAGTCTCTGCCTTAATTCAGCAGAGACCTATGACATTATGCATTAACTTCTTTCTTTTAATTAAAAATTTTTCATGCAATATATTTTGATCAGCCTGCTCCTATTCCTCTCAAATCCTCCCCACTTCCCTACCCACACAACTTTGTGTTCTCTCTTCCTCTCCCTCCCCTTGCTCTCTTTTGCTCCCCCCTCTCTCTAACAAAAATAACAAGACACAAAAACCACAAAACCATATTAACTTGTGTTCAATCCTGGCTTGAGTTAATATTACAAACACTGCCTTCTCAAGGAAAGCGCCCAAACAGTGGCTGGTAGAGAAAAGACAGGAAAAGAAAGAGACCAACAAGTCTGCTAAGATACTATGCTAACGAAGATAATTCCTATAACTAGTAAATTATAAACACTAGTTAACCAGTTATGAAAATTAGCAAACTGGTTATGAGGACTAACAAACTAAGACAATATTTCTAAGACTATTTGAAAACAATCACCCTCATTTACAAGAATATGCTCAGGGATGTTTATTCCAAATCCCACCAGAATCTCTTGGCTATTTTTAAGTGATTGTACAAGGTTGTCCTAAATGATTGGAGACAGAAGTTAAGCTGGTAAGAGACTCAAAACAGATCTAGAATGGTGCTCTGAATTCACCCCCAGGAAGCCAGTACTGAGGCTACTTGACACAATGAAATAGCAGCATGAGTGGGTGAGAAACCCGCTGCTTACGAGTTTATTTATACAAACATCAGTAGGATGTATACAACCTTAAAGGTTCATGGTGAAGCCATTTGTATGGATAAGATAGCTGATCCACAAATAAACACAGCAGAAATGCTGCACGCTTTGCTGTGCACGGTGACACTCTTTGGCAGTTAAACTTGCATAATGCAAAACAAGACAGCCAAACACATGTCCCTTAATAACTTACATAAAAGTCCTGTCACATATTCCTAAATCTTAACAACATTTCACAATGATACCACATCAATTCTTCTTTCCTCGAATCCATGATTGATTTTATTAACTTGGTATAGTTCCCAAATCTGATCTAGTATACCAAAACCAAGACAACAAATCACCCTCAATTAAGTAATAGGTAAGATTATGTTGACCTATATTAAAGTTTCATAAAACTTTATGATGCTTTTATGTTGAAATGAGTAATGTACATCAAGATCAGAAATAAATCATTAATAACTTAGTAAACATGATACTTGAATAATTAAAAAGCAAAATAAAAACCAGTTCAAGGTATTCGGGATAAGAGTGGAGAGATGTCATTGACTTTATGAAGAAAACCTCAACTAACTTTCATTTCTTCGATCTTGATCTTTCCAGGACTTGGTGGACAGTAAATGTGGGGACTAATGACCCATGAACATTAAGTCTTTATCTAAAATATGCATATATTTTATTTTGATAGCTTGAAAACAGTCTATCAGGAAAGCTGTGTGTCAGGGGTTATTTTAATTAGTAACAAATTTATCCTACAAGCTGAACCACATATCTCATTAATTAATAGTGCATATCTTTTCCTAAGTGGAAAACTTAAGAGTGCTACATAAACTTCTGGAGGCATCACAATGCCTGACTTCAAACTTTACTACAGAGCTTCAGTGCTGAAAACAGCCTAAGAACAGAAAAGAGGACCAATGGAACCAAATCTAAGACCCAGATATCAATCCACACACTTATGAACACCTGATTTTTGACAGAAAAATAAAAAATACAAAATGGAAAAAAGAAATGATCTTCAATAAATAGTGCTGTCATGACTGGATATCAACATGTAGAAGAATGAAAATAGACTCAGATCTATCGCCATGCACAAAACTCAACTCCAAATGGATCAAAGACTTCAACACAAAACCAACCACACTGAACCTCACAGAAGAGAAAGTAGAAAGTACACTTGAATGCATTGGCACAGGGAACTACTTCCTAAATATAACGCCAGCAGCACAGACACTGAGAGAAACAATAAATGGGACCTCCTGAAACTAAGAAGCTTCTGTAAAGCAAAGGACACGGTCGACAAGACAAAATGGCAGCCTACAGATTGGGAAAAGATCTTCACTAACCACACATCAAACAGAGGTCTGATTTCCAAAATAAACAAAGAACAAGAAATTGGTCATCAAAAAAAACAAATAATCCAATAAAAAAAATGGAGTACAGACCTAAACAGACAGAGAACTCTCAACAGAGGAATCTAAAATGACTGAAAGACACTTAAGGAAATGTTCAACATCCGTAATCATCAGAGAATGCAAGTCAAAATAACTCTGAGATTCCATCTTACACCTGTAAAAATGGCCAAGATCAAAAATACTGATGAGAACTTGTGCTGGAGAGGATTTAGGATAAAGGGAACATTCCTCCACTGATGGTGGGAATGCAAACTGGTACAGCCAATCTGGGTATCAGTATGGCGATTTCTCAGAAAATTAGGAAACAACCTATGTCAAGACCCGGCAATACCACAAGGACACGTGCTCAACTATGTTCACAGCAGCATTGTTTATCATAGTCAGAACCTGGAAGCAACCTAAAAGCCCTTCGACCAAAGAATGGATAAGGAAAGTGTGGTACATTTACACAATGGAGTACTACATCGCAGAAAAAAAATAATGACATCTTGAAATTTGCATGCAAATGGATGGATCTAGACAACATCATATAGAGTGAAGTAACCCAGACCCAGAAAGGCAAATATCACATGTACTCACTCATAAGTGTCTTTTAGACATAAAGCAAAGAAAACCAGCCTACACTTCACAATCCCAGAGAACCTAGACAACAATAAGGACCCTAAGAGAGACATGCACGGATCTAAACTACATGGGAAGAAGAAAAAGACAAGATCTGCTAAGTAAATTGGGAGCATGGGGACCATGGGAGAGGGCAGAGGGGTGTGGAGAGGAAGGGAGGGGAGCAGAGGAAAATATATAGCTCAATATAAACAATCAAAAAGGAAGAAAAAAAAAAGAGTGCTATCTAAAATTCTCCAAGTCATTTCACATTTATTTTGTCAACCCAAAAATAAGAAATTAGTCTTTCAACATTCTTGCTTCTGTTTAGTGAAGACATTTCTGGATGTCATATGATTAAGAAAGCTTAAAAAATAGGGGGGAAGATGCTTGAAAAATGTGTACAACATTGGACCATCTCTGAATACATTGGTTGGTTAGTTGGTTAATTGGTCTGAGACAGGGTCACACTATATAGCCTTAACTGGCCTAGAGATATGTCTTCCAAGTGCTAAAAGTAAAGGCATGCCGTCCCATGCCCAGCTCTTTTCCATACATCTTAAAGCAGGTAAGCCAGTTTGGTTTTTAAAGAAGCTAGAGATACTGAAATCAGAGAATGCTGTTGAACAGAACCACTGACGTGTAGTTGGGTTTTTTTCCTACTCTTTACTCTTTGGAGACCCACCACCCAGCTCCCAAATAAATATGCAGAGACTTATTCTTACTTATGAATGCCCAGCCTTAGCTTGGCTTGTTTCTAGCCAGATTTTCTTAAATTACCCTATCTTATGCCTCTGGGTTTTTAATTTTTTTTTATTTCTGTATTTTTTTTCTTACATTCTTATTCAGTGTCTGGTTGTGTGGCTTCCCCCCCACACACACACATCCTCCTCCCTTCCTATTCTCCCTCTTCCCTCTTCTCCTTTTTATTCTCTCTGTATGCTAGCCCCGCCTATCCATTCTCCTGCCTAGCTATTGGCCGTTCAACTCTTTATCAGACCTATCAAATGTTTGAGACAGGCAAAGTAACACAGGTTTACAAAGTTAATCAAATAGAATATAAAAGAATGCAACACATCTTTCTGTCATTAAAGAAATATTCCAGAGCATAAGCAAATGCTAAACATCTTAATATTTCATAACCCTGACACAAGCAGTGAAAACTCTAGCTAATAGATCTTATCATTCTATGTAGTCTAGTTCCTCTGCATGCCTAGTCTACAGGTTTCTGTTTTGTGATATCTCATTCACATCATTTATATCCTTAAAATAAAAGACAGTGACATATTAAATTAAAAGATATGAAAGTTTAGGGGACGAGAGAGTTTAGAACATGTAAAACCTTAGCTTCAATGACCTCGCTGATAAGGGGAAGGAACGAAAGGAGTTTGAGAATGTCTGTACTGTGAACCAGAAATTCAAAGCTTATACAGTTAATATAGCGGGCAGCTCCACTTGGGTCAGGGTCATCAGAAATGCCAATGAAAACCTATCTACCATTATTCAAAATGAAAACTTTCTATTCTAAGACAGTATTATACTGAAGTCCAGATAGGCCCAATTTAGCTGGGATTTTCATCCAAAAACCTGACATTTCACTGACCTCTAAATATTAAACACAAACTGTTAGGAATGATTATGATAAAAAATGATTAAGTGCCAAGATTTAAATTCATGTCAAAAATGGCAGAGCACCTCAACGATTCAATCTTTAGTTTTTACTTAAAAACAAAAACTTCTGTCTATTATTTAAAAACAGTCTTTCTCAGGCCAGGTTTCAAAACCAATGAATGCCCTTTGTTGCTCTCATCATGTTATGAATATGCTATAAATAGCCTGGCCAGCAATTTCACCTTTAATTGAACAAACACTGACCAGAGCCACGATAGATTTCTGTCCCCTCCCTTCCCTGGGGCCCAGTAGGATGAACTGCCCGAGGGATTCCAAACAACCTTTGAATGCCATGGTCTTAGAGCTGATGTGTTTTGAAATATCATGGTTCTTTCTTACTACATTCTTTTCCTTGCCAGAAGAACGTGGAACAAAAATAAAAAGTCTAATGTGTTATGTGTTGGCTGCAAGACTGTGTCATGAGAGGAATTTTCAAAGCTTTTTATCTAAGTCAACAAACACTACAAACTGCTTGTGCCCAGAAGTCTTAAAGCAGTGTTTAAAAAAAAAAAAAAAAGGCTTTGCCGTGGCATTTGGCCTTCAAACTCTGAGAAAGTCTCTCACGTAAACCCAGAGAAAGACCTTGGACAACAGACCTCATCTTAGGGAAGCGATTTGCTACCAAAACTAAAGCTGACAGCCTATCCTGATGAGAATGTTCTTCTAATGGCCGAGAAGATGAAACCTCTGGACAGAAATGCCTCTTTCCCTACGTTCTCTAGAGTCAAACCTGGGTTGCTTGACCCAAATAAAAGCCCTGAAATTTCTTCTTGGCATGAAATATCTATAACATGAAGGATAGAGCTAGTATCCTTTCCACCTCTTGTTTATTTTCCAATACATCTGTAATCTCAGCTCTCGGGAGACAAGGGTTGCATGAAGGCCAGCCTGGGCTACGAAATAAAACTGTCCAAAAAAGAGAGTCCCAGCTCAAAGATAGGTACAAACATCTTTTTCTTTCTCTCTTAAAGATCTTGAAACTAGGGTGGAGACAGAGAGACAGCATGGTGGATACAGCATAGGAGGGGCACGACAGCAACTGAGAGGTGCGCAGGGCTAAATGGGGCAGCTTGGGTTCAAGTTCTAAATCCACCACTTACACGATGACTCAAGCAGGCATCTGCACCGCTCGACTCTGCTCGTGCGTAATGAGGGTCTACTATTCATCCACTCTCCGTCTAGCTGTACTGAGAAAGGTGCCTGCTTTAAGAGAGTACCAACAGTTACTGTGTGCAGCGAGGGAAAGCAATATTTATTGTCTTTTTTGTTTGTTTGTTTTGTTTGTTGTTGTTGCTTTGTTTAAAATACAAAAGAAACAAAAACGGGTCTTGCGAAGCCTAAGCTTCAGAAGAAGCGAAGTTCCATCTCTAGGAATTTCAAAGTGGAATTTTCCACAGAGGGCTTGGCTGGGAACAGCAGCTACAGAGAGACTGACAAGCCCTGGTGACAGCTCAGATTTGAAGGCTCTCAATTAAAGAGATCCCGCTCTGCCCTCATCTGGCAGGGCCCGAGTTCCTTCTCCTGCTATCCCTGAGATGATGAATCTTTTCAATTAGAGAGGGCTAGGTAATTTGGGAGGAACTACTTAAATTGGTTTCCTTTACAAGTTTAATGGTTCTAAAACGACTTAATGCTGCTGGCTGAGTGCTGGGGGAAGGGGTGCACCCCCTCTTTTTATGTGCTCAGGCATCTTATGAAAATTTTAGACTTTGTACTTGGGTTCCAAAGCAATTACTGTGCAGAGCGTCTTTTAAGCACTAGAATTATTTCACTAATTAATTTACGTTTTTGTTATTATTACTGTTGGTCTGGATTCACTTTTAGATCAAACTATGTCTTTTTTTTTCTTTTCACCACCCCCAATTCTGTTGAGATAGGGTCTCCTGTAGCTCAGGGTGGCCTCAAGTCTTTGAACTGCTGGTCCTCCTGTCTCTACCACCCAAGAACTAAGAATACCACCATGAGTCACCACATCTGATTTTATCTTTTTAATATAGATGACTGAAGATTTTTTTCTTTCTTAGATTGCAGGAGCAAAAACAAGAAATCCCTCTCTCCGTCTGAAATAAACTCTTTAATAAAATCTTTAAAAGAGATCAGACATTTTTCAAATACCAAGTTCGTAGTTGAAACCTTCCTCTGGGAAAAGTCAAACTGTTTGGCTTAAACCAAACAAATTAGAGAAAGGAAAGTAAGAGTTCTTGCTTGCCAATAACAGTGTGGTTACAAGATTTTGTAAGAGTAATTCCAGTTGCTAATGTTCTTTCCTGTGCCTCAGTTTCCTTAAGCAGACTAGGAAATATCTTTTTTAATTTTATTTATTTATTAAAGATTTCTGCCTCCTCCCCTCCAACACCTCCCATATTCCTCCCCCTCCCCCAATCAAGTCCCCCTCCCTCATCAGCCCAAAGAGCAGTCTGGGTTCCCTGAGTTAAGGACCTCCCACCTCCTTCCAGGTCAGACTAGGAAATATCTAGGCTAGGCTTCCTTCCTAGGTTGTAAATATTTCTAGGCTCTTCATATTTTACCAAAAAAAAAATTATTGTAGAAATAAAAAAAAATTTTAAAACATTTGAAGCAATACATAGATTAAACATGTGCTTATGCATATAATCAACTGAATAAAGACCTAGAAATACTTTACAATCCCTAGTTATGCTGTTGTATATATGACACAGGAGGAATGGGCCAGCAATATGGCTTTAGCAGATATAGGTACCTTCTACAAAGTCTGAGAACCTGAGCTGGATCCCTGAGACCCACATGGGAACAAGAAACAACTGACTCCCAAGGGTTGTTCTCTGACGGCCACTTAAGTGCTACAGCAAGCACCTCCCTTCAAAACCCACGCATACAATAGATGATGATAGATAGATAGATAGATAGATAGATAGATAGATAGATAGACAGACAGACAGACAGATAGAGGGATGGTTTCAGATAAAAGAAACTGAGGTAAATGTCCATCAAAGCTACCTAATGCCCATGTTCTAAGCCACCTGAATACTGGGTTGCCACAGGCCAGAGTTAGCATCTGGTGATTGACAATGGAAACAGGGAATATGCCATAGCCCATAAGAGGGCACAATCCTTCCTACAAGGGAAGTACTTTCTCTGTTCTTTTACTTTATTGAATCTTTCCTCCCCTCATTCTGCAGGTCTTTGGAAAGCAGGCTTAAGGAAACAAAATACGTAAAACTTGGAGACAAACTGGAGAGCTGAGACAGAATTTTTAACTTTCCAGAAAGAGATGATTCTGTGGTCTCAGGGGCTGAGCTCTACCTACGTCACATCCTGTTGGGGCATTTATCCTTGAGTCTTTCCACAGAGAAGGGTGCCTAGAAATGAAGACAGGCAACCCCTCCCCCAGAGACAAGGCTGCTGCTGCTTTATTTCTGCTCCTCACCATCCCTCTGAGCAATACCTGTTCCGCAAGCTTCCCTTCATACAAACAGATGAGCCTTAGTTATTCCCAGGGTGAAGAGAATAAAGACCAACTTTCAACAAGAAATTAAAAAACTTCCAGTTGGCAGCCACACCCAGGCTAGCCCACTGCTCTGCTTCAAATCTGCATCGAACAAGAGGTCAAGATTCTTCCGTGTGTCATGCAGACCATGTGGCACTTCTAGGAACTTCACCAAAGTCTTGCTCCTCAGGGCACCATGTACTCTCTATAGCCCAATGGTATCAGGAGGGTAAACACCTAGAATGAAAGTCCACAGATGTGCTGTCTCAGTGAATAGGCCCCTCTACTTGTTCCAAAGGTGGTGACAGTCAGAGGCCCCTCTACTTGTTCCAAAGGTGGCGACGGGTCCTCAACTAAAGAGACCAAGCCATCGTCTGACTGCAGAGTGTGTCATAATAATGATGCTAGACAGTCAGTTCTTCACTGGCCATATCTACTCCACACCTACAATGTCCAAAAGAAAAACAGCCGGAGCAAAAAGATGGCATCAAAGCTGTAGCAGATGTGGTTTGAATGTGAAATGATCCCTGTGGGCTCATGGGATTGCACACCAGGTCTCCAGCTGGTGGGATGGAGGTGGGTCATTCTGAAGCAAGCCGTGGTGGTTAATAGCCCAAACTTTTTTTATATATCTCAGAAAGAATGAGTAGCCACAGGCTCCTGTCTGTGTGCTGAGAGCCATTCCACTATGACATCCTGTCATCCTGAGTGTACACTCCAAAATCAAGAGGCAAATTAATCCTCTTCTCCCTTGTGTTTTTTTCAGTCAGGAATTCTGTCAAGTAATGAGAACCTAAACACAGTAAGCTGTGCTGAGAGAAATGCAATGTGAATGGGGCCCATCCCACAGGGAGCATCTCAGCAATATGCCTGAAGGAAGAACTCTAGGCAGAACCGCACTCCTATGGCTGGACCCAGCGGTGAGAAGAGCCGGAACTGAAGGTGAATAGAGCAGAGCTGTCTCTTCCCTAGCAAGAGCTCTGAACAGCGCTGGCGATGGGAACGGTGACATCAGTAAACTTGCATGTTTCATTCAGATGTCAAAGAGGTTCTTTTGGGGGGGGGGGGAATTTCACAACAGGGTTTCTCTGTAGCTTTTTGGTTCCTGTCCTGGAACTAGCTTTTCTAGACCAGGCTGGTCTCGAACTCACAGAGATCCACCTGCCTCTGCATCCCGAGTGCTGGGATTAAAGGCGGGCACCACCACCGCCCGGCAAAGAGGTTCTTTTTGTTTGCCCTCTCTACTGTGCCCTGGCTGTCCTGGAGCTCACTATATTTACCATGAGGACTCAAACTCACAGAGATGCCCTGAGTGCTAGGATTAGAGGTATGGGCCACCAACCCATAGACTAAGAGGCTCTTTTTAAATTTTCTTTTTTTTTTTTTCTTTTCTGTTTTGCTTTGTTTTGTTCTGTTTTGAGAGACAGAGTTTCTCCGTGTACCTTTGGAGCCTGTCCTGAGACATGTTCTATAGATCAGTCTGGTCTCAAACTCACAGAGATCCACCTGCCTCTGCCTCCCAAGTGCTGGGATTAAAAATGCTTGTCACCACCACCCAGTCAAGACTATGAGGTTCTTAATGCTGAAATTTTTCAGTTGAATTCTCATTTAACTCTTCAATGAATATCACAAGACTCACTATTTTTCCATTTCCTTTGGGAACCTGAAGGCTCTTGGAGCAAGAATAATTTTATTTAAGAGATATACCTAATGGGATGCACCCAAGGTCCACAATTTCTTGGTATGCATGTGAGGTACAGGAAGAGTTGGGAATCAAATTGTTCCCAATACCTCCCGCGTCGCTCTCCTTCCTTCGATAATTCATGACTTATCCCTTATCTACATTTTCAGTTGGCCATGATTCACTTTAATCCCAAAATATTAGATGGAAAACGCCAGAAAAAAAAAAACATTTCCACAAGCTTTTAAGTGTCTATCACAATGAGTGACATTATATTATAAAATCCTTCCCCTTTCTGCTTCCCTCTCAGTCCTTTCCCTAGCACAGCCAGTGACTTGTCACTTCCTCCCCATCTCGTCACCAGTCAACCGCATGTTCATAGCATTAATTAAGTAACATTTTAACTTAAATAATGGCCCTAAAGCATAAGGGTGGATGCTACCAACTCAAAAATGCCAAGGAGAAACTACAAATGTCACCTCTAGCTAAGGTAAAAGTAAAGTAAGATGTCACACATCCATGTAAATTTCCTCACCATATATTGTTATAATTCTCCCATTTCAAATTCTCAAATTTCAATCACAATAGATATTATTGTTACTTTTCTTGCTGTTCCTAATTTACAAATTAAACTTTGTCCCAGATACTTATATACAGGGAAGAAAACGTAATTTCTGCAGGATCTGTATAGAGCTTTCAGATAGCCACTTGAGTTGGAAGGAAATAATTCACTGTAGTAAAAAGAGGGCCTACGGTTATCACTAGATTGAAATGCATTCTATTAAGGTTTCTTGGGAAATGGGACATTGAAGATCATTTAGTTACTCCACATGTTAGTTACAGGATATTTATCAAAGTCAAGATAGCATCTGAAATGCTAAATGGCATTTTTAAAGGCTAGGATAAAATTTCCGTCCTTAGTACAGAAAAAAAGGAGTCCCAGGGAGCCTGGCTAAGACTAGACTAGTGACCCATATAACGTCAATTATCCGGAGAACCAGGGATGCGCCCTGTAGCTGCAAAGAGTAGTGAACACTGTTCTGTCTAATCAGGACACATAAATACAAAAGGACACGACCTCATGTGTCTCTCACCACCTAACAAAGAAATTCAGAACATGGAATATGAACTGTAGATAAATGAAATGGGAAAAGAGTGAGCCATCCATTAAGAAAACCGAGATGGAGCAGACCCTCATGTTTTCCTTTTCTTTTTCTCCCTTTTCCTTTTCTTTCTTTTTTTTTTTAATATTTCAACCTCAACTCCATCTTGTCAACTTCCTACCTCAACAAGTTTAACCAGAAAATGTCATTTTGATGACTATTTTAATATCAAAGTTACAATATTAACTCTCCAGGCCAGAAGAGACAGTTAGAGCATAAAAACTGTATCTAATTCTGGGTGAATGTGCCTTAAAATCACGCCAAACAAGAAGTTGGTGGTTTCCTAAGACCATAAGAATGTAGTCTAGTGTTGGGTGCGAGGGAAAATGTTACCTCTAATCTCTCTGGCTATAGTTTATTCTCATCCTTGATCATATATCCTACATCTGCCAGGTACTTTATGTACATTAAGGTCTTTCCCTCTCCAAGACAAGAACTATTTCCAATTGGAAATCTGCTATATATATTCAATAGTGCTGTATGTACTTAGCACAACCATGGTATTGGGTTTCATCCCTAAGACAACAGGGTAAAAAAGAAAAATCTCTATATAATTTTTGGCAATATATAGCTCCTTGCTACTGTAAGGACTTAATTTCGCTTAGAAATTTAAGTACGCTGAGTTACACAAGTTCCAAATGTTACTGTCTTCAGTTCTGCTGTACACGTAAAAGAAAACCAATTATTTCAATAAGTACAGTGGTACCTGCCTGTAATCCAAGTCCTCTAGAAGCAGAGGCAGAATTGTGAACATGAAATTACATGGTTAAAAATTTGTCTCTAAAAAAATAAAAAGCAATTGCCACCTTGGTTTCTTTCCTCATAGAACAGAAATAATATTATTGAATGAAGGAAAAATCATGATTAATGCTAAAATTTTATCTCCCAATTTGGACCATACTGTCAGGCCAAGACATCATCCCTGAAGCCCATTAAAAAGTTACTAGAGTAGATGGCTCTCCATTCTCTTGACACTAAAGACTTTGACTCCCCAGACTAACAGTGTTAAGTCTGCCTTCCACAACACATCTAAATGGTCCAAAAACAAACCATCCAATAATGGGAGCCTACAAACCATACTGGAAAACATACTCCCAATAGAAGCCTTTCCTATTCTCTAGAGAATCTTCTATACACTCTTTAGAGAAACCATGTCAATAGCTAGGATCATGATCATATATTCGAGTTCCCTGTTTTAGTCGCTCTTGAATTTAAAAAATTTATATTCTACATGTACAAAACATATTTCACTACGATTTCCCAACTATCACTAGTTGATTTTCATAAAATATTGAATTCCCTTAAGCTCTAAAGGAGGCAGCACATGTTGACTTTGAGGATGAATACACGAGTATTTATTACAGGTCTGTTTGAATTCTTTTTCACCAAGAAGAGTTCAACGGCATATATATTATCTCTCAGGTAATAAGCCTTTGCCTTTGGAGACAACACATGTCAGTCCCTGCCATTTACTTGTGCCTGCTCCTTTTATAAAAGTCATGAATTTAACACATTACCCTACACGCTATTAGTTCACTGCTCCTATCATAAAGACAGGCCCTGCTACCTCTTGCCCCAGCTACCCTAATTTGTCTTTGCCATTCAGAGACTCAATCTATCAACCTACTAAGAACCGGAAATGACAAATGACAAGTGATTGGCACTCTTTGGGTTGAAAGAAAAAAAAAATGTGACGAAAGAAGCAGTTGAAGTGCAACAACTATGACCATTTCTGAATCCCGGCTGCAGATTCAAATTATCACAGCTCCTAGAGGAGGTTTTAAGTCTCTGGGCTCCATGGGTACCAGGCACACACATAATGCACAGTCACATATGTAGGTAAAACACCCATACAAATAAATAAAAAAAATATTTTTTAATTAAAAGTTGGGAATAGAGACAAATCAGAGTGAATGTTTCCTTTTTCCCTAATACCATCTTCCATTTAAGCTTACTCAAAATTTCCTAATGGAGGTACACTTCCCGCAGCCTGATGCTCTCCAGTTTATTTCCTCAGCTCTTTCCTCTTCTTCCTCTAACACAAAATAGTAGTTCTATCACCGCTGCCTGTACTGCTACACTGCAGGGCCTACTCCACTAAAGTCTCCTGAATGGCCATTGTCAGTCAACCACGGGTTCTAGACCCAGAAGTGGGGTTTTTGTTTAATTTCCATCTCTCAACTACGAGATTCCTCTCCCACCCACCTATCTGGAACCCTATTCATCTCATCCCTTCCCCCCCCCCCCCCCCCCCCCCC
>NW_026067976.1:1920119-1989886 GCF_014885135.2 Alexandromys fortis | reverse complement strand
AACAAAACAACAACCAGAAGAAAGAGGAGGAGGAGGAGGAGGAGGAGGAGGAGGAGGAGAAGAAGAAGAAGAAGAAGAAGAAGAAGAAGAAGAAGAAGAAGAAGAAGAAGAAGAAGAAGAAGAAGAAGAAGAAGAAGAAGAAGAATCCCAAGAGGTTCCTTAAGAAAGGAAGTGACAAAACGAACACTATTTAACAAGGAACACTAAACAAATTCATATCTTCCAGCGTAACAATATATGGGGGGGGGGCAGGGAGTAGGGAAGGGGCCCTGAGTCATGTCAATGTAATAAGTAGAAGAAAGTCTAGAAAACTCTTCCAATGATGGTGTCCCAATCTTGGTTTTTGTTTTAGGCATTTGGCTTTCATAGGGTGTACGTCAGAGGATGGGGAGTTTCTTTTCTTTTTGTTTAGAGATAAGGCTTCCTATATCCCAGGCTGGCCTTGACACGTAGCTGAGGATGTCCTTGAACTTATGACCCTTGAACTTGTGATTGCTAGCTTCACAGCAGCACATAACTAACCCTACACTTTAACAAACCCAAGGCTCTACATGTGACAGGCTAGCCCTTTCATGACTGTGCTACACCCTGCCTCCTGTCACACCCTCTGGAGCCCCTGATCTTGGCTTTTCCATTTCAGTTTTGTGTGTTTTGTTTTATATCCCAGACTGGCCTCAAAGCTGATGTCTCTCCGATCCTTCCATCCCCTGATCCTTCCTTATCTCCCCCACAGATAACAGTTGTTTGGCACCAGGCCCAGCAGGTCTTGGCATCTCAAAGGTGGCGATAAAACTCACTTTCTTAGCAGGTCTCTAACAAGTCAAACAAAATCATTATAAAGATTTTGTTGATGAATAAAGTATTCCCAGACGATAAGAAGAATAGCGGGTTATGATCGCCGTCCATGGCCTGTGCCAAGTGGCGCATGATTAAGGGTCCTATTTGTAATAGGAGCATCCTTCCCCTGAGTGACTGCCAGCTCTACACTCAACAAGAACAATACGCACTACTCACAGAAGAAGTGGCTGGAAACACGTTTTTTTTTTTTTAAATCCCCACCAAAATTTGAAAATTCACGCGACAAAGCAACTCAGAGGTCATGTTCTGTCATGCAGCTTCCCATACAAACAGTAAGTCACTTTCTTTACGATCACCTCACAATCAAAACTAGGAAATAAAATGAGGAGAAACTAAATGTTGTATATGCAGTTAATCTCTGCAGTGAGGTGCCATAGATTTAAAGGGGGTGGGGGTTCCTATAGTACTGCTACTGACTCAGAGGAAACAAATTTATATTTATATTACATTATTATATCCAAGTCATCAGCCAATGGAAAGTACTTATTTAAAGGTCCCCAAAAATTTTAAAGAGGAAGGAAGAGAAGGTGCCTGCTGTCAAGGAATTTACAATCTCCAAATTGAACAAAGTAACTTCCTTCATCAGCGCCAGTCACCTCCATAACCTCCATCTGCCACCAAAATTAACTGAGCGCCAGGATGGGGACATTCTAAGGCTCTCCGTGTCTGTCCTTGTGGTCTGAATGTGAAATTCTCCCTATAACCTCTTGTATTTCGGCATTGCCTCCACAGCTGGTGGCACTAGCCTGAAAAGTCTGGAAGCTCTGGGACATGGTTCGGGAGTTACCAGACCTGGCTCCAGTTCCAGTGTTCTATGCGTCTGTCCTCGGGCTAAGATCTGGTCAGCCATCTAACCTCTGCTGGAAAGAGCCACTCTCACCTCCCCAGCTGAAAGTCACCAAAGCCTAGAACTGTCCAGTAAGCCCTTCCTCCCTTACATTCCTACTGTTGGGTGTTTTGGTACAAGGAAGAGGAAAGTACCCTACTGCCCTATGTTTAGTCAATCATTCACCAGTAGGTGGTTCTCTGAGATACACCTGCCCTGTGGTTATTCAATCAAACACCAGTGGAGACAGTGCTCTCAGAAGACCTGCTAAAGTTACCAACAACAGGCCATGGAACACGGAGACAGTCCTGGATCGTCCAGATGGTCTCACTTTCAAACACTCTGAGTTGGAGGGACCAGCGTGAGAGAATGGGTCACTCCACTGCTGGCTTTGAAAGGGAGAACCAGAGAACGGTCTCTCTAGTTGCTGAGAACCTGCTGGGACAATCCATAGAGAAATGCAACTTCTACCATAACCACAAAAAAGCAGATTCTGTCAACAAGCCCAGGAGTCCAGGAATTCCACTCCCTGACTCCTAGATGTCAAATCTGCTGAAACCTAGGACCATCAACAGAGCAGTCCCAGCTTCTGATACACAGAACTAAGAGGCAAGTGTTTTTGGAAAGCCACTAAATACTATGTTAATTCGCTACAATAGCAATATAAAAAAAATCAATGTCAGCAAATACCAAAGTGTCAGACGGAAAAATCCACCAAATTCTTCTAATGACCCCAAAAAGTTAGCACTCTCTATTCTACATAAGAAAAAAGAAAACAGCACTAGAAAATTTAAAAACCATGCTTAAAAACATGCATGTGTTTACCAGTAATTATAGAGTACTTTAATATAGACAAGAAAGCTAATATTTATAACGTGAGCTAAAACCTCCAGGATCAATCTGGCTGAAATTTCAGCTAACATAATGATGGTTTTTTTTTTTAAGTTAAAAATAAAATAGTTTAAAACATATACACTTTCAATCAGTAGGGTACTATGATGTCCTTAGGCAAGAATGTACACAATGACCTTTTTTACTAAGAAAGTCAAAACTATTTAGCTACTTTTTCAAGACACTCAATAAAAAGGATAAATTTTAATGTAAATTCAGTTGTCATTTTATTACATTTTAAATAAGGTATCATAGAAAGAAAACAAGGTGGGGCTAGGGAAACAGCCGTGCGCGCCTACACAAACATGCTTGCCGTGCAAACGTGAGGGCCCAGGATGGGGTCACCAGCGTGTAGGTTACTCAGAGCTCACTGGTCAGTCTGGCCAAGCTGGTAAGTGCCAGGTCCCCTGACTCAAAAAGGAGAGAATAAGGAAGACATCTCATGTCAACCTTTGACCCCCAAAGGCACAAACACATACAGATACACACACACACACAGAGATGTACACAGAGAGACATTATACACAAGGAAAAACCAGGTTTAAGGGATTGGAAGAGCCATATGGCAGTTTGAACGAAAAACAGAGTAAGAATTGGCATCAATTATATCCCACTTCTCAGTCTCACACTCGCCTGTCAAGACAGCAGAATTCCAGATACAGACAAAGAAAGAACAAAGAGAAACTGAGAAGACTATGCAGATCAAAACTGGGGTCTAATATTTGTTTTACACAACAGAAAAATACCTGCAAATAACTACACACTGATTCTCAAAGAATTCCCCTAAAAACTTTAAGGATTAAGGATTTTCAAGTCTCTGGTCTTTAAGAAAGACCCATTAAAAAAAAATCAACTCTGACCTAGAGAAATGGCTCAGAGACTGAAGCACTGCCTGTTCCTCTAGAGCTCCTGAGTTCAGTTTTTGCCAACCACATGGTGGTCTGCAACTTCTGAGATCTGATGCCTCCTTCTGGTGTGCAGGCATGCATGCAGGTAGAATACCGTATATATAATTTAAAAAAAGTGTATACATAATAAATACTTTTTTTAAAAAAAATCAACGCAATGACTAGAATGCATAAGACCTGAAGTCCGATCCCAGGCACTACAGGATAGAGAAAGAACTGGTTCAGAAGCATTACCACGTGTAAAAAATAAAAAAAAAAAAAATAGTAAAAGGAAAATCTCAACTCTCTACATGTATGCATGGACTTACTAACTTACTAATTCTCTAGGGTTAATGTCTTCTTGTCTGACATTTAACAATAAAGTCACCAATTCCAAGAATAAGACACAGACACCAAGGGAGGACTGTAGCCATGTCATATGTAACTTCTTCCTCAAATGCCAAATCTTACCTGACCACCACATAATTTAACTTGTGTTGCTAAATGAGCATGTATGTATGAATGATAAATACTCATGTTTCTAGGTTCAGTAATAAAACTAATTTTAAAAGTAATTTTGAACTACATAGAAAAGTAAACTAATTCTAGCTCAAAAAGAAACCCCACGAAATTTAAATCTAGCCAGACTTTACTGTTTGTTTGTTTGTATGTATGTATGTGTGTGTATATATAGACAGAGAGAAAGAGAAAGAGAGACAGAGACAGACGGAGACAGAAAGAGAAAGAGACAGAGAGAGCGAGTCCATATGCCACAGCGCACATGCAGAGGTCAAAGGGCAACCCATTCTGCCATATGGGTCCTGGGAATTGAACTCGGGTCATCTAGCTCGGTGACAAACTGTTGAACCATCACACTCGCCAAACAATTACTAGCTTCCAATACTGTCCCTCTATTTTAAAGCTTCATGTTACCTTCATCTTAGAGAAGTATACAAATGCACCAGCATCAATCATGAATCCGCACATGTCCCAAGGTTAATTGGCCATGCCCGTTTTTAGTGTACTAGCCGCACACTGAGTACAATTCAGAACACACAGAGCAGACACTGAAACTTTTTTAACTTTTAAACCTAACAAGACCAAACAGGGTTGGAGAAGAATCTAGTTCAGCTGAGTTGGAGGTGGTTTTCACAGATGCTTATTGTACTATTTCACATTGTTATTTGTATATAACATACATTCTCCTGTGTGGATCTTGTATTGCAGAATTTGAATACATAAGGTGATAGATGACAACTGATTATAAAATTTCTACAAAATTTAGTTAGAAATATAGAAATAAGATCATGAAAAGCACTTCATTTCTTCTCACACATTAATTCTACTTCCCGCATACATTTCTAGGTACATTGGTGTTTTTGATCAGAAAAAATAATTTCTAGACATTTTACTTATACAGAGGAGCACAAGAATATAACAATCAAAAGAAACTGGAATCTCCTAAAACACTAAGCTTTCAAAATTAATTTAGTAAACTATACAGAAAAAAAATACAACTAATACAGATGGTTTTGTCTGTTGTGGTTTCAAATTCATTGCTAGGCAACTCTGTAAAATCCTAAAGCTTAGGGTATTAGGTATATGGAGCATACACTATTTTTACTTTTAAGGTGGGGATAAATACGATACAGGAGACTGGAGTCCATAAAGGTTGCTGGGTCCCCTGGAACTGTGGTTACAAACATTTTGAGCCATGCTAGTGGGTGCTTGGAATGGAATTAGGGCCTTCCGGAATAGCAGTAAGAACTCATAACTACTGAGCCATCTCTCCAGCTCAGGGTAGACCTATAATAAGTCCATCCAATTGTTTGTCTTACCTCTACACATTGGCCAAAAAATGAGTATCACAAATCGGTTTGTAATCTAAATCATCTGATATTTTCTTTTTCTATTACAGTTATCAATCTCACTTCCAACACTTCTGGTTTTTTGTGTGTGTGTGTGTGTGTGTGTGTGTGTGTGTGTGTGTGTGCGTGTGTGTGCAGGGAGCACTGAATAGAGGGTGTGGTGTGCACACAACATATATATTCAGGTATGGACACCTGTGTGCAGCACAGAGAACACCGGGCATCCGCTCTAGCACTCCACCCCGCTGCTCTAACATGGCCTCTGACTAGACACACAGTTAGGCTGGCAAGCCAAGCACTGGTGGTCCCTGTTATCCCTGTTTCTACCCCACATGGTACTAGGTACAGGCATGAACGGCCACACCAAGCTTTTTGATTTTTTTTTCCTCTCCTTAATGTGGTGATGGGGATGAGAATCCAGGCCCCCGAGCTCGAGCAGCAAACCCTTCAGCTCCGGAGCCTTCTGCCCATCCTATCTGTTGCTGCCATTTAGTAAATAATAACTCCAACACTGTTTCATAAAGTCCAGAGGATTATAGGCTAAACCATCTAAGTTTGATCTTATGATCAAAAACTGTCTTTAAGTGCTCTTCTGCTCTTGATATAAAGAAAATGTATTGGTTTTGTTTGTCTGTTTTTCAGATGGTGTCTCACTGTGTAGCCAACGTATGTAGACTATCCTAGCCTCCAAGTCACAGAGATCTGTACGTCTCTGCACTCTGAGTGGTGGGATTAAAGGTGTGCATCATCACAGCTGGAAATACCAAGACAATTTAAAAGACATCACTCCAAGTTGGAGTGCTTATCACTAAAACAAGAAAAGTAACAAGTGTGGGCAAAGACAAACGGAGCCTGGGCACACTGCTGGGAAAAATGTAAATTAGAAAACAATATGGAAGTTCTTCAAGATATTAAAAATGGGACAGCCAAATGGCCTAGCAATCCCAGCCCTGGATCTATCCAAAGGATATGACATCAGTATGCCCAAGGAATCTGTGCATGGCCTTGTGTGGCAGGGTCACTAGGATGTAGGCCATTCACAACCTCACTGTACACAGTGGCATATAGTCAGCCATAAAATGAATGAAGTTAGGTCATCTGTGAGTACATGGGTAGAACCAGAGATCAAACACCTTCTCAGAGAGCAAAAAACTGCATTGCCTCAGCCGCAGGTGAAATGAAGCTTATGTCACGTGCACACACACACACACACACACACACACACACACACGCACGCGCGCAGAGGCAAGGGAGAGGTGAAGCCTGAGGAAGGCTGACTGCTGAGCACTCCCACACAGCACACAGGAAGAAAAGGAAAGGTCTGATGTCTTTATTACACAGATGGACAATGATAACACCGCTTGGAGGCCTTTAAGGCAGAAGCATTGAGCAGAAGAAAAAAAAAAAAAACGGCAAATGTTTGAGGAGATAAGTAGATTTAGTATGATTTAAGCATTATCCTATATAAATTAATTAAAGTATCAAGTGATATCTATTACCAAGTTCAACTTTAGACTTGCAAGTACTAGTTCAAAAATAAAGAGCACTTGCTACATATCAACATTTCACAGTTTCCAGAGATTTCCCAGCCTGGTTTTATTGGTGTTCCCATCCCCAACCTGCCCTTCAAGAGCTGGTAAAATATTTGATAAAGGTAATGGCAGGTTGTCCTGACCCGTCAGACTCCAGCTTAGCTTTTAAGGCCTCCACATTAAGGTTAGCGAATGTGTGTTTGTACACAGTCCCTCAACCTCATAGAGCAGCCTCAAAGGACAGCTTTCCTATAACAGAAGGTGACAATTCCATGCAAACAAAGGCATCATATGAAGAAAGACAGAATCCACTTACTCGCCTCATCCCAAAGGATGGTGTTGAAATACTATCTCTTTTATAAAAGAAACATTATATGCACATCAAAATAATAGTCACTAGTTTGGGGGCTCACAACTGTTACAGCACTTGCAGGGGGAGGCTGAGGTAGAAGCATCCCAAGTCCAAGGTCAGCCTGTGCTACACGGTCCAAGAACAACAGAACAATGAAATGCTTTTAAAGGTGGGAGGGAGGCTGAAGTAAGTAAATGGAAAATGTAGTATAGCATGTGTGAAGAAATAACATGATAAATCTCCTAAGACTGTAAAAAAATTAGAAACCCCACTCGTGTTTATACTCCTGCCGTTTCCCAACAGCATTCAATGCACGTGTATAATCTTTCACCCCAAGTGTTTCCTTACTGTTCTGACTTTAAACACCTCTATCCTGCCTCTTCCTATGGAATACACTCCTCCTAAAAAGCATATTTCCAGTCCGATCACCTGGAACGAATGAGAAATTCTCCCATAGAACCTACAGCGTTGGTCTTTGGAAGATGCATCCATCTGCCGAGTATTCATTTATTATCCAACGACAAAGTCAATTTGAGCACCGCAAAATGCTGTGGCTGAAAAATGCAGTTCGCTGTGAATGAGAAGCACAGCAGATAAAGCAAAACTGGGATTTCAGGTCTGCTACAGGTTCTGTTGGCCACCTATGTCAGCCCAAGAGATGCGTACAGATTTCTGTGACCTGTCACATCCTCCACAGAGACAGTCACTTGGGGACATCTCTAACCAAGCCTCAAGGGGAGTACAATTCATGCCCAGTCAGAAAGATATACCAATGTCCTTAGCTGTCTTTTAACTCTAAAACAGAATTGTGAGTATATGCATAAGAGAAAGAGAGACAGAAACAGAAACCATGCCACAGCTTATACTGAGGCCAGAGGCCAACCTGCAGGAGTGAGTCCTCTCCTTCCTCCACATGGCTCCCAGGGATCCAGCTAGACCTTCCAGCTTGCCAAGAGCCACCATCACCCATTGAGCCATCTTGCTTTATAAATCTTGTTTATATATCTCCTTCGTTTTACATTATCCACATTCAACTTACAATGAACAAATACTAGGCTAGTTTAAGAAATGAGTAAATAGTTACATAGAGCATTTATAATTTCACCCTCTCTAAATATTTCTAACTCCAAATTCATCTAGTAGCCTTGAGTTTCCTTTGAAGACACTTAAAAAACAACCAATTTTAATTGCCTGTGGTACAGTGTTATATACATTTTCAGGATGCCTACTTCAAAAGATCCACATAAATGCTGACAGTCAAAAAGCATGCTCATAGCAGAAGAGATGGCTCAGTGGATAAAAGGCGCTATCGACCAAGCTGAAGAATGCCCAAGTTAAAATCGTAAAAAGGAGAACCAATTCAAGTTACCCTCTGTCCTCTGCCAGTGCACCACACACACAACCAACCAACCCACCAATCAGCCAAGAAATAAATATAAAAATATGCCTATTTTCAGGGTGCAGGCTCGGTTCATGAAGTGTTCACAATGCAAGCAGGGACTGAGTTGGGATGTCCAGCAACAAGATGAAAGCAATGAAGGTGATCTCTTGCAATGGGGAGGCAGAGGTCCCTGGGTCTGACTGGTCATGGAACTTTCAAGACAGCTCAGCTGTCTGGTGCTTGCTATCTAAGCCAGGTGACCAGGGTTCAGTCCCCAGAACGTACAATTGAAAGAGAGTTAACTCCTGACTGCTGTGTTCTGACCTGCACACATATGACACAGCATGAAGGCATTCTCCCCTCTCCACCCGACACACACAAACACACCTACACATGCACATTAAATAAATATCCACACATACATATACACATATACCAGTAGAGTATTTTTAAATTAACTCCGTCTTCATTCTTAGAGAAGACAAGTTTCCCTAAGGCAAACAAACCTCCGTTTTGGAAAATTGTGTAAAATCACAATCTGGCCTGGTGTTTAGTTGAATAGCCACAAAGAAGTCATTGAATTCACATATGAACAGAGAAATTGTTTTCAGTGAAGAGAAAAACATGCAGGGCCTCCCACATGCTAAGGACGTGTTCTGTTCTTAGCAGTTACTACATTAACATTACAGACATTAAATGGATCTTTCCAGGAGAAAGACAAAGGTCCATAATTATACTCCAAAGATGTATGGTATGAGTTTATTTACTTCTAGAGGAATCTACATCTAGATAAGAGGGTGACCTTAAAACTGAACCACCTTCATAAATTTAAAATGAATTAACCATTCATCTGCTAAGCCATAAGTGCCTGGCGTTCACTCCTACCACGCCACTTTTTTTGAATTTATTTTACATCCCAGCCACAGTTTCCCCTTCCCTCCTCTCTGCCTAGTCCCTCTCCTCATCCTCCTTCTGTTCCTACCCCCAATGCTCCATTTCTGTTCAGGAAAGGGCCAGGTCTCCATGAATATTAACAAGCATTGCACGTGGAGTCACAGTAGGACTAAGTATGTCTCTCTGTTAAGGCTGGGCAAGACGACTCAGTATTAGAAGTAGGCTTCCAAAAGCCAGTGAAAGAGTTGGAGGCAGCTCTTTCCTACTGTTCCTACTGTTCCTAACTGTTCCTACTGTTAGGAGTCCCACAAGAGGACCAAGCTACACAACTGTAACATATATGCATAGATCAGTCCATGCAGGCTCCTTGTTTATTGGTTCAGACTCGGTGAGCCCCTATGAGCCCAGGTGAATTGATTCTGTGAGTTTTCTTGGGGTGTCCTTGACCCCTCTGCCTCCTACAATCCTTTCTCCTCCTCTTCTGCAGCTGTGGGTCTGCATCTGTTTCCTTCAGTTGCTGGACGAATACTCTCTGATGACAGCTGGGCTAGGCACCAGTCTGGTCACAGGAGATGGCCAGATCAGGCTATGTATCTGCTGCTGCTAAGGAGTCTAAGCTGGGGTCTTCCTCATAGACTCCTGGGGGATTCCCTTGTGCCAAGAGGAAGGGACCGCCCCTGTCCTTTCCAAGTCACAATCAGTTTATGGATAAAATCTACCTTTAACATTAAAAGTTAAATGTTTTAAAGAATCTTAACAGAACCCTAACTTACCAGTTCTAGGAAATATTTCTTTCTCTTAGAAATGAGTAAACTGTGCTTGATTAACACAAAGTACTCTTCCTATCATGGGTCCTGAGCTCAGAACCGCCTACAACAGAGGCTCTTCAGAAATAAGCAAATACACAATTGCAGGCTCATGGGAATTTGCAATACAATTAGACCCACAACAGTACAACTTTCTCGAGTGTGTCCAATCTGTAACATGGCCCACCTGTACTGACCTGTGCTCTGCTAATCCACGGATATTCAAACAAGATGCTGTCTCTAAGGACTTAACCAGAGCCTAAGCCCAAAGTGTTCTCTGAGTAACATTACCCCTCTACAATCGCAGCCTTGTTCTACTCAGAGCCCTTAAGTAAATTAAATCTGTAGGAAAACACACTTTTTGTTTGTAAAGTAAGACACATTTCCTGAATGCTAGAGAATGTTTCCTTGAGAAACTGTTTATGTAACTGTGCAGAAAAGGTGTTTATGTCACTATAAACACCTTCTGTGTGCGAGCGGATGCAGTCTGCTCATTGTTCATACTGTAATCAGCACCGACAGTGAAAAGGCCTGCTCCGATTGCCTGTGCGTGGACCTGCATTCCATTTGACACACATTCTCCATGTGTTGATTAAAATCCACCTATTACAGGAGAAGCGTGGACCTTAGGTTCATAGTAAGCCCTACAATAACCAGGTTCATCAACCAACAAGATCTGTTTTGCTGTCAATCAAGCTTCTTTTCCCAGAATCCTCTTTTCTGTGGGATTCTAGGTTACAGTGGCCTAATGAGCAAACTGGAACGCAGGAGAGTGCGCAGTATGGCTATTCTGGTAGACTCACACCTGTTTAGCTTTCAAGCCGGCCCGCGAGATGAGCAGGCAGGAGGGACGGCTTTCACAGACCCTCTCCTATGAGCTGTGACTGACTCAAGGCTCCGTTGATCCTCTAGTCTCTCTCCTGGACCTTCACTTCCCCCTCCAGCTCAAGGTTTAATTTCTGCTAAATTCCCTACTTTATAACGTAGCGTAGCTTATCTTCCATTATTAAAATCTAATTCTCCACATGTAATTAATTAACTCTGCATTTAAATGGCTTTTTGTCATTAAAGGCAGGCATCCAAAAGTAAACAAATAAGTAAACGTTGCCTTCTGCTGTTATGCTGGCAGCAGGGCTGGGGTTTACCCGTCCACCCACACACATGCACAGGCACACACTTACCCCTACATGTTCTCTTACCTTTAGTCTTCCTCTTCTAGATTTATGGAGACAGAAGTGACATTTTAAAAATCATATATTTAACATGGAACATTACGTATGTCCTGACAGAAATATATTCCACAAAATGCCATCAACATGACTAACATAATGAAGGTACCAAACCTTGAATCTCAAACTTCCTGCTTTCTGTGAGTAATCCCTTTTCTTCCCTGCCTGTGCATCTCACATCTCCAGGACACACTGCAGCTTTCTGTCAATGTACATGCTCGG
The DNA here is from genome assembly GCF_014885135.2 of Alexandromys fortis. NCBI lineage: Eukaryota > Metazoa > Chordata > Mammalia > Rodentia > Cricetidae > Alexandromys > Alexandromys fortis. The sequence goes on along the minus strand of NW_026067976.1, from coordinate 1,978,140 downwards.
TACTTACTAACACCTTTAAGTTCTTACTTTTCCCTAATTTTTAGACGTATGTGTTTTATTCGTGCATGTATGTCTGTGCCCCACATACGTGTCTGGTGTCCACAGAGGCTAGAGAAGGGCCTCAGATCCCCCTGAAACTGGAGTTACAGATGATTGTGCACCGCACACGGGTGCTGGGCATCAAGATCAGGTCTAAAGATAGAGCAGCAAGCGCTCTTAGCTGCTGAGCCATCTCTGCAGCCCGTCCTAGAATTTTTTCTAATATGTAACATATACAACATGCATTTTTTTGGACTGACTTCTTAACTTCTTTCTTCAATGTAATTATTTAGAGACTTAGAAAGTCACCCACACCAATGTAAACATCATCAGCTTGTTCCTTTTTAGGCAGACTGTTTACTCACCCATTTGTTGGTAGACATTTGAGTTTCTTCTAGTTTGGGCCAGTTAGATAAAGCTCCAGTAAACAAACACAGATATACACAGGAGTCCTTAGATGGACATATGCTTTCAATAACCTTGGATAAGAGAATATGACCTACAGGCAGTATGACTAGGTGCGCATATGTTTGGTGTTAATAGTCCTCTCGTGAAATCCACCTCCACCCCAGGATCATGTGTTTAAGCTTCATCCCCAGCTAGTGGCACTATTTGAGGGGTTACAGATCCTCAGAGAGGCCAGCAGCAGCCTACTAAGGACAGGTTTCTGAGTTAGATCCCTGCCCCAGTTCTAGCCCTAGTCTCTCCCAAGCTGCTTCGTGATCAGATAAGGTGCAAGCGTGGCCCTCCTCACCCTCCTCCCACCACAGCCACAAGCCTCTCTTGCCTTCCTTCTTCAAGTTGCTTCCTGTCAGGGATGCAGTCACAGTAACAAAAAAAAAAAAATCTAACACACTTAGCATATTAAGAAGCTAAAAAGCTTTCCCACGGATAGCATAGTATTTTGTCTCTACCCACAACCAAGATATATTCCAGGTGTTTAGCCTCTTCACAGAGAATGGTAAACTCCCCCAACACAAACACACATTTTAGCCATTACCCCGCGGGCATGTAACACTATCGCATTGCTTTAGCTGTTGTTTTGCTAATAAAAATGAGCACTAAGCTTATTCTCTGATGAAGTCTTTACTTACTTTTTTTTTTTACACTTTTTAGTGTTTTAAACAGGCTCACTAAATAGCCCGGGCTGGCAGGGAACTTCCTATGTCACTAGGCTGGCCTCAACCTCACGGAGATCCACCTGCCTCTGCCTCCTGAGTGTTAAGACTAATGGCAAGCGGCACCACAAACCTACTGTTAAAATGAATTGTCACATCGCTTTGTTTGCAAATTCTAACTTTGTGTTCTTAGATGGTTAACAATTTTTTTGTTGTATGCTGTGGTTTTTCTTCATTTTTACAGCTTTTGGTGGGCACAACTATGTCAACTTGAGGCGTGGTATTACGTTCCTACAGATGCCATATTAGGTTCCAAACACTGGGCACTGAAAACAACGGTCCTGGAAGTCCTGTACCCGTGCGATGCCCCTCTGAAAGCTCTGGGAGAGGAACCTTCCCACTGTCCAGCTGGCAACCCTGTGGTTCCTCAGCTGTGGCCATGTAATCCTCATCTCTCCTACACGTTTCCACGGCCCTCTGCCCTCTGAGCCTCCGCAGCGACACCAGGTAAAGGACACTCTTGCAAAAAGCTCTGACCCCCGAAGAAGTCACACATATCCAAATGTGTTAGGGGTTAGAAATTCAACAAAAACGTTAGAAGGCACAATTGATAACAGGCGCTCAGATTTAGTATTTTCTTTAAGAGTACATTGCTGATAAAGAGATGTTTCTAAACCTTCCTCTTAATGTTTGCGGTAAACGTAAAATTACCCTTAAAAAAGTCTATTCATACCAATTTTTTTTAAAAAAAAAAAACCTACATTTAAAATATTTAGTGTGTGGGAGGGGTGTACCTATACATGCACATACAACATGACACGTGTAGATCAGAGGGCCACCGTGTGGAAATGGTTCTCTCCTGGCAGTCTCTATGAGTTCCGTGCCATCAGGCTATGAGGCAAGCACTTGGACCTGCGGAGCCATCTCACAGCGCCACACACCCAGTTTAGGACAGCAGCAGCACTTTTACTGTATGCCTTAGTTTCTGAGTCAGAAACCGAGCAAGGCACAAGTGGGTCATTCTGGATCAGGAGTTCTCACGGGGTTCTAGTCGGGTAGCTGGAGCAGAGAGGACGGAGAGCAAGAGCTGGAGCCTGTGTCGGGGCTCACAGGCTTCTCTCTAAAGCTCATCCTCATCGTACCAGACTCTCTTCCACACGTCTCTCCCATGACAGAACAGCCTCTGGACCACTCCAGGTTCCACAACTGGCACTGCACTCTGGCAAGAACAACCTCCGCTGTCTATTGTGATGCAGCTTCAGACACCTGGGAGCAACACCTCTCTGGTTCAGCCAGACAGCTCAAAAGCAGTAAACACCACCATCACCACCCATCTCCCAGTGACAGACTGTCAAAAGCAAGCAGGTGAGACAGAAATGTGGCAGAAATATTTGGAAATTGCATCTCGCTTCAGAACCCATGATGGGTTTCTCTGCAGCTTCCAGCACCTTCATTTACCTGCTTAGTTCAATGAACGGCTAAGGACAAGCTGCAGACTAAAGGGCTTTACTTCTCTTGTTTCTGCCAATACTGATTATCCACTGTCTCCAATAGGCTAACACAAAATACAGGTCGAGGAGTGTACTGTGTTACAGACAATGGGTTCAGAGTATAAGTTAACAGAGGTGATGACCATTTCCTGACTGAAAATGTAGCATCTTCTTTTTCTTCCACTCTGATGGTCTCCCCTGTGATTAAAGCCCTCCCAAAGTAGGTTTCACTTTAGTCCTCCAATAAATCTTTTACTCTTTAGTTTGTATGGTTTTTTTGTTTTGTTTCACTGTGTGTGTGTGTGTTTGCGTGCACAGGCACATGCATGCAAGCATGAATAAGAACGATAGTACGTGCAATGCAGAGCTACAGTTAAGGTGTTGTCTTCTACCATCCTCTACCTTATTCCCTGGAGACAGGGGCTCTCACTGAACTTCAGTCTGACATTTTGAATAGGCTGGCTGGCCAAGAAGCACCCTAATGCTAGAATCATAGGCATAGACACCAACACCACTTTTTATGTGGTGCTGGGAGTTAATTCAGTTCTTCATCTTGCTCAGCAAGCATTCTTACACGCTGAGCCAACTTCCCTAGTATCCCTACCAATAATTTTTTAATAATAATTTAGAATTTAGAATTTTAAATAATTCTTTAGTTTGAAATAATTTCTCATCATAAACCATACACATACTGTTTGTTGCCCCTCTTTCCCCAACTAAATTTGAACTTTTCTTTTGATAACTCAAGAATTGTGGTCCATGGAATATATTCACAAATTTAAATACCAAGAAATTATGATAAAAAAAAAACTCTCTATAGCTATAAATCATGATATGGCACAAATCTTTACTCAAAAACATGTTTTATATACCTCGTTTACTATATGCTATAATGGAAAATAAACCAGGTTCCTCCTAATAACAAATAAACGGATGGTATACTAAGCACACACCAGCCCCTACCCTATGCTGAATCACAAAGACAGATAGAACATAGTCATTTTCTCTAGTCACATCACTAGGCATCAACCCACGAGGACAAATTTATCAACAACCATAACCAGAACTGGTTATAGACTAACAAGCTCTCATTAAGACCTGGGGGATTCGGTTAAACCTCTCTCTCTCTCAGAAAAGGTTGACATTAACCAAAAAAAGAAGGTAATACTTTGAAAGCAAAGGAAAGCTCAGTAAGCAAAATCTCATGGGACACAACACAGAAACAACAAATGTAATGGCCAGGTACATGGTTCAGTCATTTAAGAATATGTATTGCTCTTGCAGAGGACCAGGGTTTGATTCCCAGCACCTACATGTTGTGGCTCAGAACTGCCTATGGTTCCAGCTCCAAGGCTTCTGACCACCTCTTCTGGCCTCCATGGGTGCTTATACTCACATGTACATGCCCCCCCCCACATAAATACGAATAATTTTAAAACTAAAAATACATCTTTATTTTTTCAATTAAAAGGAAATTGTAAAAAAACATTTGAGGGTACTGAGATGCCAATTACCCAATCTTATCTTTACATGCAATCAATCAATTTTATATATAAATTATCACACTCTAAGTACCCCATAAATATATGTAAATGTCACATGTTAATTTAAAATATCAAAAAATCGGGGCTGATAATGTTACTCAGTTGGGAGAGTGATTGCTAGCGTGCAAAAGGCCCTGGATTTGATCTTAGCTCCACACAAAACCAGGTATGGTAGCACACACACCTGTAATCCCAGAATTCATGAGATGAAAGCAGAAATTCAAGGTTGTATGGCAAATGCAAGGCCAACCTGAGCTACATGAGATTCTATCTCCAAAAGTTTCTTTTTCAAAATAGATAGAGTGAGATTTAAATGCCCAGGGTACACAGAATACATGGCCTGAGCTACGGGAAAGCACAGGAGAGGAGACTCTGCCATGAAGAATGACTCTAGGAAGAAACCAAGGGGAAGGGCTCATGACATTAACTGAGTGATGATTCACTGGCTATGAGCACAAAGGCTCAGGCCAGAACAGGGAAACCAGACAAATGGGATTATGCTCAGTAAAGGGAAGAGGCAACTGATGGTATAGGAGAAAATATTGACAGGCCATGCATCTCATAAGGGGCTAGGCTCCAAAATCTGGATGGAACTCCAACAACTCAATAGCATAAAAAATAGACAGACAGATATAGACAGACAGGAAAGAAAGAAAGAAAGAAAGAAAGAAAGAAAGAAAGAAAGAAAGAAAGAAAGAAAGAGAGAGAAAGAAAGAAAAAAAGAGAGAAAATAAAAAATAAAAAATATGCAAAGGACCTAAATAGATACCTCTTTTTAAAAACAAAAAGGCATATAAATTTTACATTTAGCATCAGCAATCATGAAGGAGAGACAAATTACCACCGGGATGAGAAGGGTTCACCACAGTCCATTCTGAATGGCTATTGGTAAAAGATGGAGCAAGCATTATTGGGGCAAGGAGATGGTGAGTTACACACCTGGAGTGGGCATATAAATCAGCGCAGCCCTACGGGAAACAGTACATAGAGTCCTAAAAAATAAAATTACTGCTCCAGCAATCCCACTGTGGATATATATCCAATATATACATACATATATACAATGGAGATCTTCATTCCCAAGAGCCAGAACACAGAATGGTCCAAGTGTCCGTGGGTGGAGAAATAGATAAGAAAACTGTGTTATACACACTTGATAGATATCACCCGACCTTTAAAGGAAGGAGCTCCTATCACTTGCGACAACGTGGATGAGGCTGTAGGACATTACATCAAGTGGAATGTGCCAGACACAGAAAGACACAGCACATGATCTCACCACTATGTGGATTCTCAGTAAGGAAGGAGGAGGTGGGGGATACTATCCAGAGCATATGGAGCTTCCGTTGAGAGATTAGACCAAGGGAAACACTTTACAGAGCGGGCTATAGTTAATGACAATATACTATGTTTTGGAAATCACTGACAATAAATTTTAAGAGTGCTTGTCACAAAAAAAATGATACGTGAAGAGATGCATATGCTTAATCACTTCACAATATGTGACACAGACTTTAAAATATGTTGTATACCATAAATATATACAATTTTATGTCAAATAAAAGGTTGAAGAGCCAAGCATGGTACCCACGCCTGTAATCTCAGCACTGGGGAGATGCAGACAACAGGATCAGCTCAAGGCCATCCTCAGCTGACAACAAGCAACATGACACCAGCCCTGGCAGAAAATTTTGATGGGAGACCCATTTTTAGACTAACTGACCATGCTGTAGAAAATCACTTGAGGGGAGGCCACGTGGAAGTAAGAAAAGTATAAATTCAAGTCCGGAAAAGCACCGAACGGTGCACTGGAGAAGTGAAAATCAAATGTTAGAGCATCAGCTCAGTGACTCCGAGCTTGAACCCAAGCCGGGAAGGGGGTGGATAATCAAAGCATCCTGTCAGAATGAGAATCTACAGAAGTTAGTGAGAAGCATGTGTCAAAGTCAGGCGGATCAAAGGCTAAGAGAGGAAATAAGCCAAGACGACAGTGATTATAAACTTACTTTGTGCGGGATCTTGGTTAATTATAAACATTACCCGTAAATGGCACACTATGTGGCAGGGCAGGCTGAGCAGAGTCACGAGTTCAGGGAACACAGCATGCCACCCTGGTGACCCCCTTCTTCGCCCTACTACGGTGCTCTGCTAACCTTCCTCCTGTCTGACAAAAATCGGAATGTAGACACAAGGCAGCCCACATGCCATAGAAAAAAGACCCTTTAAAGCCAAACTCATAACAAGAGGGCTGGGGAGAAGGCTCATTAAAAACACTGCCTGCTGTACTAGAGGACCCGGATTTGATTCCCAGCACCCACACAGCAGCTCACGACCATCTGTAACTCCAGCTCCAAGGCACCAAATACCCTCATCTGCCCTTCATGGGCACCAGGCAAGCACATAGTATACAAACACACGTGCAGACAAAATGCCCGTATGCACAAACTAAAATGTTAAAACAACAAGAATAATACGAAATGGAATCCGTACAAAAATGTACACATATAACAGCAAAAGCAACAACTGACAGGAGATGAATACAAAATCCTGAGGTTCCGTAAACTTTCTAATACAAATGCTTCTGTGTTGGCTACTTTTTCATCCTTCATTCTTACCTTGTCTGCTGGGTGCCTCACGGGCAAATCTCTGAAAGGAAGGTGGAAACGTGCTTTTCTGTTACTGCAGGAGAAACGGGGCCGCCTGAACAAACAGCTGGCGGTCTCTCCTTGCTGCCTGTGCTTTTGCAGCCTAACCTTGAAAGGCCAGTGTTAGAGGTTCGCAGCAACTGGGCACTCCTAGCACCAGATACACCTAGTCTCGGCCCACAGGGGCCATCTTTAAGCTGTTCTTATGGGAACTGAAATGTCCTTCACAGTAAACCTTCCCAGTCTCAAAGTCAGTAGTGGAATATGCATTTTATGTTTGTCCCTAAACCAGAAGGCCGGCGGTTACTGTGAAGAAGTCACCGGTCTCTTTATGCAGAGAGCAGGGCTGGCGAGCATTCTGAGATGGCAAACACCCCCATGCCTTTGCAGCCCCTCCATCATGAGGTGTTTCCAGAGTCATTACCATCAAGTAAATACTATTTTTTTAACCTTTTAAATATTAAACAACCACACAAAGCCAGTCTTCAGTGAAACACGCTGTTGGTATAAGGATACAGATTTCTGGCTTTGACTCATTTCCAGTTATTATGCATTCCAAATCACATGCCAAAATTTTAATGAACTTTCAAATTTACATTTATGAAAACAGACCTTGGCACTCATAAATGGGTTCTTTTCCATATCACTTTTCAAAAGGTGCCTCACAGCTGAAATGATTCTGAGCTGTCTTCTGTCACTCAAGATGAACTCTACAAAAGAACTGAGTGTTCCTACTTTCACACTAATTTATTCTACATCGGTTTTACTCAGCATATGGTAAGCATATGGGAAAGAGAAGTGTGTCTGGAAGCTGTTAGGACTGCATGTAATCAAAATCTACCAGTAGAAACCTAATTTGATTAATTGAAAATTAAAGTAGTGGTTAATCACTTGCTTTGTAGAGAGAAAGAATACTACATGAAGGTAAATCTGCCTCAAACATATAAAATTAATTAATTTTGTCCCAAATCAATACTTACCATGTACTTCCGTTGCCAGTAGCAAGGGTGCAAAATACTCCTGAGTCCTCACTGGAGAGACAGGGGCCTGGTTTAATGCTAAAGTGCAGAGTCAGTTTTGAGGACATTTATTTTTTGCAAAGATTTTTGATCCTTAAAATATAACTTTAGCAGTGAATTTATCTTTGAGAAGGGGTAAACTGAGTTCAGCTCTACGAGCTCATATGTTTAGTCTAGTAATTGGCATCTTCAGCAATCTACTTTGTTTTCCTTTTCGTTTTAAGTTATCTAAGACAGGATCTTCCTATGTAGCCATGGTCACAATCGTTATCCTCCTGCTGCCTCAGCTCTGGAATGCTGGATTCTGGAACAATCTATTCCTTAGAGGCACTGAAAGAATATCAATGGCCAATAAAAAGCTAAGCAAATAGTTCTTAAACTTAAAAGCACTGCGATGCCGTCTGTGCCTACACTCAAAACTTCTACCACTTAAAAAAAATAACAATGGTATCTCTTCAAAATATTTGCAGAGTCAGAAAGATGGCTTGGCAGGTAAGGGACTTGCCATCAAGCCTGGTGACATGAATTCATTTGTCAGGGCCCACATCATGAAAGGAGAGAACCAGTTCCCACAAGCTGTCCCCTGATCTCCACATGTGCACCATGGCACACACACATGTGCACATGCACACACACATGTGCACATGCACACAGATGTGCACACGCATACACAAATATATAAATGTAGTTTGAGATTTTGAATTAACATTAACTTAGTACAATATTTTAAAAGAATTTAACATAAGATTTTCTTTTCTTAAGATAACTTTTCTTCAGTGCCCACTTCCGTCCTATACCTGATATAACACAGTAATCCTAAGCAAAATTAACCTCATGTCCAAAGCTCTCAGACACCAAAGCTATCAGATAAATTCTCCAAGGGTACACAATTTCATCCTCTCTGTTCATACGGTTTTACTTACTAATAATATTAACTTCATGGCCTTCCTTAAGGCAGAATGGCAGTGTTAGAACAAATCATGTTAACCAATCATGTAAGACCATGGCACTCTTACCAAAGATAAAAAAAAAAAAAAAGGCAACAACAACAACAACAACAAAAACCACAACTCCCTAGGCTCAGAATAAATAAGCCAATTGGTTCAACGTTTTAAATGTTAAAACTGTAACTCAATCTCTGAGTTCAAGGCCAGTCTACAGAGCAAATCACAGCATAGCCAGGAGCTACACAGAGAAATCCTGTCTGGGGGAGAGGGGGAGTATATGCTACAGAAAGAATATATTATCTTTATATGAAAGGTCGAGTCTAGGCATTAAAATACATAAAATAAAAAAGAATAAGAAGTCAGGCACGGTGGCTCGTGCCCATCTTCCTAGCACTTGGAAGGCTGAGTCAGGCAAGTTCCATGCCAACTTGGACTACGGTATGAGTGGAGATGGGGAATAAAGATAGGAAAGCAAACAGTTCAAATAGGAAGAAGAGGCAAGCTACAGTGGGAAATTAAGTTACATTAAAATAGCCACATCTACATACAGGAGAACTGTTGTAATTATACTATAATCTTAAAAAGAAAAGGAATATTACAATTTACATTCTCTGTCCTGAATATGAATGATAAGCTCTACGTCAATGTATCACAGAAATATAGTTCAGTTTTTATCACCAGTCATAACCACAGTATCATGCTCTTGAGACAACCCTAAATTCAAAATATTTGTAACTTCCCTGCCATAAAATTCATTTATTAACCTCAAAAAACCTGTGGGTAAACTAATGCAGAACACTTGGAGCGCATGCAGTGGTGACAACAGACCCATCCCCTACCTCTCCCACAGTCCACCCTTCCTCTCCACTGAAGGAAAATGTCTACAGACTTAGCAGCTCTTTCACAAACACTCTGCATCGTGTATCCTCAGGAGGCCAATCCACTAAGGGCAGGGTGAAAGTGTTTACAGATGGCAGAAAGAGATAGGTGAGGCACGACCCTAGTGCCAACACTATCGTCCCAGAATCTAGAGACCTAAAGAGAAGAAATTCTAGTCAACAAAACCCTAGTCATAGCTTTCAGGAGGAGCTGAAAGTGAACCTCATAGTGTAGAAAAAAAGAGGACAAAAGAGTGGTCAGAGATTCTGGCTATAAGATAGGACTAGACACAGAGGAGCACACAGGCGCTTCACAAAGCCAGACTTTATACAAGAGAAGCGTACACATACTACCTCTTCTAAAAGTAGAAAAGAGGAAGGGAAGGGAAGGGAAGGGAAGGGAAGGGAAGGGAAGGGAAGGGAAGGGAAGGGAAGGGAAGGGAAGGGAAGGGAAGGGAAGGGAAGGGAAGGGAAGGGAAGGGAAGACAAAAACCAAACCTAAAAACTAAAGGCAATATTTTCTTTTTAATTTTAAAATCAGGAGGCAAACTTGTTTAGTATGTACACTAAGGTACATGGGGAGAACTACAGACAGACAGACCCTACTCTGTGTCAAAAGCCCCCAAATCTCATGTACTCAAATGATTTCAGTTTTATGTCACCATAACTCAAATGGCTGTCAGCTCTATCTGCTCAAAGAACTCATGACAAAAGAACAAAATTCCATAAAAAAGAAAACTAACACTTCTTAAAATTCTGTAACTGTTAGGGAGAGGTACTGAAAACTCAAGAAGAATTCAGAAGTCAAAATTCAATGGGAATAGGAAGGAAGGAGGACTCTGTTCTCTTCATTCAGGAGTGAAATCAAGTGTACCAGGTTCCACACTTTTCCAAGTGTGTTAATACTCACAACGTTTGTGGCCCATGAAGACTATAGGGAGCTCCATCTCCATTTGGACTCCAGCATAGGGAGACCCATAACCCTTAGTTACACATTATGGATGGATATCTGCCTTTCTGCCTGTCTATCTGTTCACCTGACAAACTTACCATTTTTCTTTTTGCTTTTGACTTGTTTATTGATTTATTGCGTTTATTGAGTATTTCCACTATGGACAGTGCACACACATTGAAATACATGCAGAAAGGAAGGGTCTGCCTGAATATCAGGTGGCACACAGCAAAAGAGCATGTTTCCTTTATAGTTCTCCTTGGTCACAGGTAAATGCGCTTATCCGGTTCTAGTCCCACCTGTGGCTCAGTCACCGAAATGCCCTTTTGAACTTATGCTACTCCTCTGACTCACTTTCTCCTCACACAGGTGTGCACTTATCTCTACACTTTGAATTTTGTGGGTTTTTTTTTTTTTAGGTATAAATAAATTGAAATAGTGTGTGATCCTTTCTTTAAAACAGCCTGGCACTGTACTGTTGATTATACCATAGCCTCAGCCACTTGCCACGTATACAATGCATCTTTCACTAGCAAAATGTACATCCTGCATTATATGTACCCCTCAAAACATTACACTTCATTAATACTACATATTTTTGTTCTTTATTCCAATAAATGATTTGTGTGATAATTTTTACTGTAAATAGATCCCTGGTCAGGTTACTGAATTTTATGAAGTTTAATTTAAATCTGCTCTCTACTACGTAGCTTCCTTTCAGTTCTGGATTTGCATCTAAGGCTAAGAATAACAACACTATTTCTTATTTATGTCAAATAACTATGAGAGCAAACTGTAAATATCCTACGGACCTTGAAATTCTATGCAAAGCCATGAAGGTGAAACTTTATAACATAAGACAAAGGAATGTTAACTTTAAAGAACTCCAACCATTTGGTAAGAAAAATAACTCAAGCAATGTAAACAAAATCATATGAAAAGATATTCAATCTGACTAAATCACAGTTGAGTTTCTACAGAATATTATTCAACCTTTTAAAAACCATGAGTTACAGGGCTGGAGAGATGGCTGGGGGGCAAAGAGCACTTGCTGCTCTTCCGGCAGACCTCAGTTCTGAGGGCTCACGACTGCCTGCACCCCCTGCTCCAGAGGAGCTAACGCCCTCTTCTGGACTCCTGGAGCACCCACACTATACATGGCATACATGCACAAAGATACACACACAGAGTAAAACAATAAAAGTACTCTTGTTCAAGCCCAGCCTGGTCTTCACAACAAGTTCCAGGCCAGTAGGGGTTATACAGCAAGACACTATCTTAAAAACAAATTAAAAATGAATCATATCTCTACATCCCTGCTTCTGTTAACTTCAACTAGATCTAGGACATGTTAAAATTAAAAATTAAACTTGGAGGATATGAATGACATAATACAGTTTTCAAACTCCACTTTAAAATATTAAAATAGACCGTATAAAAAAAGATACAACAGAAACAGGTTGGCATTGCTCGCTACAACTGGGCTCTTATGTAAAATTAAATCTATCGCTTTTATAACTTTAAAAAAAGTTAAAGGAAAATAAATGAATAAGACCAAATTAATTGATAACATCCAGTATTGCAAAGAATATTCACAAATAACAAAAAAAAATCTTGAGTCATTTGCAGTTGTTGTTTTCCAAAAGGGGAAAGGGCCATAATATTTTTAATTCATTTTTAATACAATACAATGCATGTCCTAATAAAGTCTGTGAAAGACGCTTTATAATTCACCTCCTCACAAGTCCGTGTGCCAGGCTATAACCATTAATAGAAGGAAAAGCAGAAGTGTGTTATGTCATAGGATCACGGAGGGTGGGTCGGATGACCATCAACACTGAATGTGTCACAGACAGATCCAGAAACATCACAGATGCCTACATCCACTGGATAGCAACTGAAAGGCCCTCAGGACTGCTGACGGTGAAGACAGAGCAGAGCAGCGACCACCTCAACAAACATTAGCTACCAATCAGTGCTTCTCCCTCAGCAGCCTTGGAGCGCTAAAGCCAGAGAACCCCTCCTACCATCCTTGGCTCAGACAGGCAGAAAGTGTAGCTGAGCCTGTCAGAGAAAAAAAGCTCCAAGTCCAAGCTGAAGCGGAGAGCCAGGCCAGGTCTCTTGCCCACCCTTTCTTACCTTACACTGTTCAATCCCCCAAGAACTGCTAACCTAAAAGTCCCTCTTATTCTCTTAACCCCCCTCCTCCCTCCCTCCCTCTCAATTTATTCCATTTCTCTCAGGAGAAAACACACATGCTTGGCCTGCTTCCAAAGAAGGCTGCAAGGATGTTATTTTAAGGGGCTGTGGAGCAATAGATGTCTCCCTATCTGGCTCCCAGTCTGAAATTCCATTAGCCAACATGTTTTCATTCCATAGTAGGCTTTTCTTAGAAGTTTAAATAGCAACAGCATTCCAGTGTGGACTGGTCATATCAGACACTTGCCGGTTGGTGGGTCCTTACCTTAAACCTGTGGTCCTCAAACCGTGGCACCGGGACCATGATTCTCACACCCACCTCCAAGTGAGCAAAGCAAAGCTTTAGGGAGTCCAGCTTGATTGGGGCGGGGGGGGGGGGGGCAGACAGAAAGAAACAACCTTTCCAGCCTGTTCTCGTTCTGACACCCACTGAAGTCTCAGACCGCTGCGTCAAACTATCCGTCTATATAAACAGTATTTATGTGCAAGGGTGTTGTTATCCTGCACACATGTGAAGTTGAACAGTAACAATGCTGTTTCCATAACATAGCGTGTAATAATGTCATTAAGCAAGGTTCACGTGTGGGTTTGTTTTTCCAGTGCAGCTGATTGTGTTCTCAACAAACTGTTCCCAGAGGCCAGTAACTGGGTTTACCAAAATAGATGTAACCACCACCACAACAGCTTCCAACTCCACCATCAACAACAAAGCTCGACACATAACCAAACCCTCTCCACAGTAAGGAGGCAGTTTGCAGAGTGCATCTTCTGGATAGAATTCCTGCGTTTACGGACTTTACCTGTATGCATCATGTAAAGAAGTACATGCGTGGCTGTGTTTTTGCTGTGCAGAATAACTCAGAGCAAGGTGGTCAACAAACATGAGGAAGTTGGCAGTGCTCGTCCCCGGGAGTAAAGGGACCGATCAGACATCTACTGGATACTTGCATCTGGCAGAAGACCACATTACGCTCTGTGTTTCTCTATAACTTGGCCTTGAGGTCTCTCTCTGAGAGTGGCTACATATTCTAGCTCTGTCTTTAGGCGGCTATGGGAGATACAGCTGTGGATGTTTCTAATGTGCTTTTTTCACGGGATGCTTCTTCATCATGGCAGACAGCCTAATGTCTAAGTGTCTGACCTTTGGTAGGTGTCCCTATTATTTAAAAAAGAAAAAAAAAACAGGTTTTTACTGGCAGACACTCTTATGGCTCTTATTTGACCCATAGCCAACTTATTCATGCCGCGACAGAAACTCTCTGAGAATTTGACTGGGAGAAAAGTCAGGTCTGAGCACATTGATCAAATGAAACTCGAAAGGGACAACACAACAGAAACACATGAATAACAGGAGGAGGTTATTTCTCACAGATCCCTGAGGGAACAAGGGCAGTGGTGGTGGCTGATGGAAAGGGCACGGGCTAATACGCTCAAGCAGCAGGCGGGGAGCCAGAGAGAAGCATGGGCCAAGGCCTTTAGTGAAGCCTAGGGCCTCCCCTAGACAGGTCTCCTGTGGGTGATTCAGAGCAAGTCCGTGAGCCCACACGGCGGTGACTGATACAGGTCACTGCAGCACTTGTGCACGGCTCAGGCAGGGCACAGGAGCAAGTTAAACAAAGGCTATCCGGATGTCCCAGGTGCAGGTGGCCACAAGGAGGTGGCTGTATAAGGCAGAGATCTGTCCGCACAACACGGACAAACCAGAAAGAAATGGAGACAGGAAGCCATGCTAAGGCTGATGACATCCTGAATCTGGATGTGAGGAAGTTAAACCTAGATTCAGAACAGATTCCAAGGCAATGAAAAAGCAATAACTCACCAGAGGCTGAAGAGATGGCTCGGCAGTTAAGAGCACACACTCACTGCTCTTTCAGAGAACCTGAGTTCAATTCCCAGCACTCACACAGGACCAATACACTCAGCAAGCTCACACAACTCCGTCTCTGGGGGGTCTGATAACTTTGGCCTCTGTGGCACACATATTTGTGTGCACACATGAGCATGTGCGTACACACAATTTTAAAAAATGAAAATAAAATCTTTAGGGAATGGGGTCATCCTGAGATGGCAAGAGTTTGACAGTGAAGCGGCCAGCAAATAGTATCCCAGGATAATGGGCTGAGCAGGAAGAGTAGGGAAAAGACCCTGTATTGAATAAACCTTGGGAGACACAGCCCATGGGTGCTGCTGGGTGGAAGCTTTAATGTCATAGGTTGAGATATTCTCTGGCACAGAGGAGAAAGTCGTCTCCTCTGGGGAGATGCTAGAGTAGGTGTTATCATCTGAGATAGAAACCTAGGGTGTCCTTTTCAAGTGGATACCCATTTAAACGTGTCTTCTGGATCATGAGCCAATAGAACATTCAAGTCACTTGAAAGCCAAGAGTTCACAGAATAGTGGTTGTGGCCCCTATTCTTGTTTTTGTGGTGGAATTAATTTTCAAACAGCTCCCATATCAAATGGGCAGCTGCTGGAGCCATGAGACAATCTACCAGTAATGGGTCCCAAAAGAATGGGAGGTCTGGATCTGGCTGCTAGCCACTAAGGAATGGGGGTAAGGGAGACAATGGGGGCAAGAGACCAGGCAAGACAGACATCTTCAGGGTTTGCTGGGCTGGAACATGAAAGGAGTCATTTGAGATCATTATATATTCCAAGCTTTTATCTGGACCCATCAATGACATCAAAGTGGTTAGTGGCTCTTTCAAGAACCCTAATATGAGTGATCTAAAAAGTAAAGTATGTGTCCTGGTTACAGAATAGAATCTGTGAGGCAAGAGACTCCCAGAGTCCATGTCTTACGAGAGACAATTTTCAGGCAATTGGCCAATTGTTCATAATAAATGTGAAGGTTGGGCTATTTGTTTGCTAGAGGCTCCAGTGCTGAGCCTAGCATCCTGACGGCTGTGTCTTTAAATTAGCAAAGTCTGGTCACCATTATACTCTCTGTGTATGGAAGAGTGCAAAGAGCTCCAGTTCCTCTGGCCCCTCCTCGGGCTATAGCCACATTAAGCAAGTTTTTAATTTCTATATCTGATGGGATAAGAAGAAAATGGTGAGAAAGAAGGAAGGGACCTAGGCAGCAGACTTTCCTTAGTATGGCCAACAGCCATAATCTAACCAGTCTCTTTTTACCTATCCCACCCATATGAAAAACACATATGCCTTTTTCAGCTTGCAGGTTGAAAGTACAAACAGAATTATAGAAAGGCTAAGAGTGGGGATTTTTGCTTGTTTTGTTTTTGTTGTTGTTGTTGTTTTGGTTTGATTTTGGTTTTGGTTTGGGGGTTTGTTTGATTGGTTTGTTGTTGTTGTTTAATGTTTTGCTTTTTCTTTGAATGGTTTATCAGGCAAGCTCATCTAAGTGGCCCCTGCTATGGCAGGTGGCCTCAACCTCTGATTCCTGTTAGCTGGGTTCACAGGCAATTACCCCTCTCTTGAAAATGACCTCACTTACGCCACCCCGGTGCCTGTGAACTCCCTCCACGTCCATGCAGGTACTCCGGTGTAAAGATACTATGGCTTAGGCATCTGTCTGAAAACCAATGAACCAATGCACAATGCACATCAGAATGAGGTACATCGGCTTCACACAAGAAAATGACGCACAAGCAATGCCACGAGATAACCTGTGTTATACACCATAAGCGTACAATCTATACTGACAGAAAAATAAAAACAGAACCTCAGAAACAAACCAGTAAGATGCATTCAGAGATGCCAGCCAAAAACCTCAGGCCCAATTGCAGGACAGCTATAAGCACCACACAGACATAACCTTCTGACTTGAACAAGGCTACTCCAATCCCACCTGTGACCCAACATCTTCCTTACTCCCATCTCACGGGCTCTTCCCCATTAGCATGGACAGGGCTTAGGTTACCCAGATCTTCTGTCATAGCCAGTACAAGGTTTAGCAAACTTAATACACACAATCACACCAATCCAGTCTATATAGGTTAAAAAGGGTACAAACTCTACATTGCATAGGGTACTCTAGTGATATTTTATTTGTGTTTTAATAAATAAAGCCCGCCTGAAGATGAGAGTACAGAGCTAAGACGCTAGAGGCCAGGGAATAGTAGCACACACCTTTAATCCCAGAACTTTACCTTGGTAGAGGTAAGAACTCTCTAGTAGCTTGGCTGCCTCGCTTTTCTGATCTTCAGCTACAACCCCAATATCTGTCTCTGGGTTGTTGCTCTTTGTGCTACATAGTACACTTTAGCTACTTTAAATTTAGTAAGCCAGGAGCTCCAACAGTCTCCTGCTCGCTCTGATTCCTCAGCTTCCCTCCAAAACTTCCATTCCACTACTGGGAACCCCCCTGCTACTCCTCATTTTCTGTGCCATGCCAAAAAGGCACACTCTACCACAAAAGTTTAGTTACTACACTGGGCAAAAACACCTACTTTTTTTTTCATCCAAGCCTATTATAATGCTCTTCCACCTACAGAATGTGTAGAGTCATTTCCAGACACACTGGATCAAAACCCAATGTTTCTTCTAATGCTGCATCAACTATCTACAATAATTGAGAGTACTGGGTGAGAACCTCAAGTCAGTAACAGACTGTACCTAAACTCTTTTTCAGAAAGTTCAGTAAGTATAATAAAAGGCAAAATCTGTCCCAAGAAGAGAATACTAGATTTAAAAATAACATCTGAAAATATATTAAAATAAATTAAATACATACATTTTAAGTATCTAGCAAATTTTCAATTAATATGATGGAAACCGCTATCCAGCTTAAGGATAAATGTTCCATTTTATTAACTAAGAAAAATAATTATACTGGGGTAGTTTTCGTATCTATTTAAGCTGGTCTGATATCATTTTGTTCAATAAACATTTATTTACTGTTCACTTGCAGCACGAGCACATCATTCCAGACTTTAAGGAGCTCCAATCTCAGTTATATAATATTTAACGAGTATTATAATGTCATTAAACTGTGCACATATTTCCTAAGAAGCATAAAAAGGGAAATGAGAATCCAATCCATACTGCAGTCTTAAGAAATGGTAAAGCCAATAGTTTCTGTGTAGACTGCAGAGACACCAGCATCAGGAAGTGCACAGATCTTGATGCTCCAGCTACTGAGAAGGGCAAGAAGCCACCATCACAGGGACTATAGCTCTTCATTGACTAAGTGTGGTTCCTCAAAAGGACAGACCAGGGTCCTGGGGACGCTGGGTAAACTATTTGGGAAAGTGGCTGAACCCAGTGCAGGGTCAGAGAAAACACGAGATGTGTCTGGCAGGGGGAAAAATAAAGATGTAGATGGGGAAAAAAAAAAGATGAAGACCTGTTGAAAAGCTTATGGGAAAATGTGAAAAGAACTCCCACTGGCTGGAGTTAGAACAATGCAAACAGCAAGACAGAGGACAGTGCCACCCAAAGGAGGGATCATGTGAGGCAGGTGGCATGCAAAATACAACAAGTAAACAAAACAGCACCTTCTCATCACAAAAAAGTCCCAATTAACAAATGAAGTCCTGGAAAACAATATATACTCCCCAGAGGTGGCTACTGCAAGAAGTCTCAGGGACGGAGGATGAAATTCACTGGTAAAATTTAAGCACAAACAAGATTAGAAACCATAAAAACAAAAGTGGCAACTTGATACAGGAGATTTCTAGCAGACACCTCCCTAGTCAAATGAACGAGCTTACCACTAATACCACAAACTGACAAGATACGGACCACTCCCACTGGCTGCAGGAATCACTCCTAATAATATGTAATCATAATCAAATGTGGGGGAGGAGGTGACTTCAGATAAACCAACGAAGGAACGCTATACAGATGATTGAAGGTATGCTTCAGAAACTTCAATGTCAAAAAAGATAAGATGGAAGAACTACCACCCGTGGGAGAAACTAAAACACTACCACTAAACGAAGTGGGGGGGGGGGTGGGCTCTAATGTCTACCATGGAGTGGAAAAAAGAGGACACTACTGGTCAAATCTGAATAAATGCAGAGTGCACTGAGGTCAACTCTGCTATGGGGCTTGTTCTGTGAGTCCTTCAGACGGAATGCAGGAGAGGCTGGGTAATGTGGGGTCAGGTTCTTCTTTGCTTTTTGAAAATCTTTACAACCAGAATCATCTCAAAGTCTAAAAGCTTAATGGAAGATTATGATGCCAATTCCACCCACAAAATATTACTAGATATAACCTGACCAAAACTGCAATCTAATAATAGAGAAAATGATAAAAAATGTATAGGACACAAAAGAAAATATACAATGTTCACAACAACAAAACGGGTTAACAATGCACAATAAAATAAAATAAACCCCTGGTAACCAGGTTGGAGAGATGGTTCTGTAATTACGAGAATTACTGCTCTTCCAGAGGACCCAGGTTCAATTCCCAGCACCTTCATAGTGGCTGACAGCCAACTGTAACTTCAGTTTAAGGGTATTCAATGCCCATTTATAGCCTCCTCAGATCCTGGGCTTTCAACATAGTATACAGACATACATGCAGACAAAACACTCATACACAATAAAATTAAAATGATTAAAGTTTTAAAAGACAATAACCATTTTAATTTTTTATTTCATTGTGTGAGTGATGTTGGGCATTGTGTGTGTGTGTGTATGAGCATTTTGCCTGCATGCATATTTATGTACCATGTGTGTGCCTTACGCTGGTAAAGGTCAGAAGGGGGAATACGATCTCCTACAAGTGGAGCTATGGATGCTTGCGAGCCACCGTGTGGGTGCTGGGCGCCAAATCTGGATCCTCTCCAAGAGCAACAAGTACTCTTGACTGCTGAGCTACTTCTCCAGCCTCATTATTTTTTTTTTCTTAAAGGGGATGGCTATTTCAGTCTTTTTGACTCTTGTGAGTTGGATTTAAAATGTTCCCTGTAAGGGTTATGGACCCTCTAATAGTCTGCTAGGCTAATTACTGGATCATGAGTGTCCTAACTTCATCAATGGATTAACTCGCCAGTAAATTCATACCTCAGTGGGTTTACTAGGAGGTGGTGCCTTGTTGAAAGAAGTCAGTCACTGCTGAGATTCTAAAAGTGTATTTTGTACTCAGCAAGGTTGCCTCTTCTCTTTCTTCCTCTACCATCCATCTGACCACCAGGAAATTGGGCTAAAATCAACAGTGTTAGCCAACCAGGGAAACACCTCTGGATTTTGTGACAATAACAAAAGCTGAGTGATACTGTAATCTATGATCTTTTCTAAACTAGCTATTGCTTAAATTAATGAGTTAACTCTTCCTTGATGTAAAAGAAAATAAAGAAAAAATAACCAAGGTTATAAATAATTACATTGAAAACTTATTTAGGAATACTTATTGGTCAGAAGAAGTTTAGATTTGTATTTACAGTTATGCTTGCTCTTATTTTCGGAGATAGAGTTTCATGCATTCCAGGCTAGTTCTAGACGCACGTTGTAACCGAGCATAATCCTGAACTTCTTATCTTCACACCTCCATCTACAGAGCGCTGGGGTTACAAGGGTATGGCCAGTCTATACCAATTGACTGAATCCTTGACTGCACCTTACACTGTCAAAAAAGGGTGGGAGGGAGAGAGGGAGCGTGAAAGGGAAGAGTGAGAAAACTGTGTACAAGGCCCTCAAGACAACAGAAGAAAGCATTTCACTGAAACTCACATTTCAGAAGTTCTAACAAAACAGGAAGTTTTTTTTAATATTTATTTGTTTATTTTTTTATTAAGTATACAGTTAGCCAGAAAAGGGCACCAGACCCCATTACAGATGGTTGTGAGTGAGCCACCATATGGTTGCTGGGAATTGAACTCAGGACCTTTGGAAGAGCAGGCAATGCTCTTAACTGCTGAGCCATCTCTCCAGTCCCCCAAAACAGGACATTTTAAGGCAGGCCTGGTGACTTACACCTGCAAAGCCATCACCCCACAAGCGTCCACGAGAAGTTTACCGTTAGCTAGAGGACTACTTGGTCCACAAAGTTGAGAGCCTGTCTCACAAACCACCCTCTATAATCTCCAAACAAAGTTTGAAACTGGAAAAAATTTAAATGCCAATGTTCTGGGCAGAAAAGGAAGGTGAGAAAATGTGTTCTCAAGGAACAGATGAAAAAGATAACTCAGGACCTTTCCGTTCTTCCAATAATTGCTGAATCTTGGATTTATGAAAAGAAATTCTTTATTATTTGCGATGCCATGAGCGATTATGACCAGCTAGAAAACACTAATTATTAAGAAGTTAGTATAATGTTTTCATCACACTTATTTCACAGTTTCAGCAGTCTATAGAAGGAGCACAAAGAATGAAGTAGAAGAAAACAAGAAATACAATAGGGAAGAGGGGAAGGGCCGTTCATAGAGAGGGTTATAATTTAGCTCTGGGTTACAGAACTTTTGGTGTGGTAGAAACAAAGCTGCTTCCTCACCACGCTGGATACAGAAACGAAGAAGTATGTTTTTCTAGACCCCAAAATCAGGTTTTAATTCTTATTTTTTTTTCCAGAGGAAAGAAAGATACCACCATGGAAATGGGTCAACTTTTAAAAGTACCACCAGAGTAGAGACAAGTTCATAAACAAAACCTTCAGATAACTCCTATTTCAATCATATAAAATAATCAAAGCCTTCTAGACTTTGAAAATGACCCCAAAGAAGCATAAACTTTACAATTCCTGGTGAGATGGCTCAGCAGATAAAGATGCTTGCTACCCAACCTAATGATCTGAGTTCCAGCCCCAGGCTTCACATGATAGAAGGAACCACATATCCTGTGAGTTATCCTCTGACCTCCACAGGCATGCCGTGGCACAAGTGTCGCAGGGAAATACACATACAAGCACTTAAATAAATAACATGCAGCTTTTAAACACTTTAAACAACCCTCCTACAGTATACTCTGTAACAGATGAATTGAATATTAACCATTGTAATTAGTTCTCCACCTGCGTTGGTGGTGTACACCTTTAATCCCAGCACCCTGCAGAAGCAGAAGTAGACGGATCTCTGTGAGGTCAAGGCCAGAGACAGGAGAAATGGTCAAGAATTGTCGAGAACTAACAATAACGGAGGGATAAGCAAAACACAGAGTATTTTTGCAGCCATGAGATTTCGCCATGTACTACGACAACCGTGGACACACGCCATTATGAATTTGTCTAAATCCACGGAAGACAGAGCTCCACGCCTTAGCACTGAGATCAGCTGGAGGCTCTGGGGTGGTGACGATGCACGTATAGCTTCACAGATTGTAGCAAGCATACCACTTGGGGTGCATATGGGAAATCTCTGTACCTTCTGTTTAATTTTGATGGAAGCCCAAGACGGTTCCTAAAAGAAAAACTTTTAAAATACAAATGTTTCTCTCTCCTGAAACTTTGTGTGGAGACAAATTAGGTTCTCATTTTTCCTTACATAACACTCTGTGAGAACTTCTATAAACTGTTCCACGATAAAATGAAAAGATGAAATCTCTCTGCCGGAAAATATATAACTTAAAATTGTATTTTCCATTTTTTAAAGCAAAAGGAATGAATGTATATGGTTAAGTAGCAGTAACATTTTTACATTAAAATAGTTTAATGAAATATTAATTAAAATTAACATATCAATGAAATTTACTGTGGCACTTAGAAGTTGTCATAAATAACAAATCAGACCACTCAGGTAATAGTTTGTTTTGCCTTCCACTCATAATTGCTTAAATTCCATTCACCCTAACAGCTAATATCCAGAGCTGTTACTGGGCACCTTGATTAAGTGGCTTCAACTCCACAGTCAACCTCACCCCTGCTTTTTTTCTTAAACACAGTCCCCAAAAAGGACAGGAAGACTTGTTTTCCAAAAAGGGAAATAAAACCAAATAATAAAACCTTACACGCATCTTCAGTAAGAAGGAACCAGCAACCATTCTGACTGCAGTAGAGAGGGGGTAAGGCGTCCTCAACATTCAAGGCCACCTACTGGCTTGGACCAAAGAGGGAAGGGTATGGGTCTGAGAGAAGGGAAGGGAGAGGCTGAGAAGTGTGAGAACAGAGAGGATGGAAACACAACAGGGCAAAGTAAACAGAGGAGAGTTCTCAGCTCAACACTTCCAAGGTCTCCTCACAGGAAGATACAATCTTCGGGACTTTGTTTGGCTCGATTTATTTGTTTGCTGTTAAGTGGAATAAGGGGGTTGATGTTTTTGTTTCTGGTTTTTTTTTTTTAAGTATAGAGATTTGAAGTGAAATTTAAAGGTCTGTTTCAATTCTTCTATCAAACGAAACAGTACCCCACTACACATGCTTCTTATTTCATTCGTCTGTAAGCCATTCCTGTCAGCTCTCAAATGCAAGCTTGTCAGTCCAAGGTCACTGGGCGCACATGCTCCTCCATTTAATAGGTTTGGGGAACAACCTCATTGTGGTAAGATTTTTTTTTTTAAGTCTTTTTAATGTGTCAGTTCAGGCTTTCAATGCCTTTCATCAAACTATTACTTGTAACTGGTCTCACAAGACCCATAGGAGTTCCGCGTGAAGCCTGACTCTCCAAATTTACATGTTGTGGCATTCTTTAAAGGCATTTGTGAAAAAAAAAAAAAAAATCACAGCAAGCACATTTGTAACAAGACCAAAATGGCAGCATCTTTTGTAATTTTGGTCATGGTCTGGAGGTTAGCAAACAGAGGAGGTGGTGGGGAACGCTGCATGGGAGGGAAATGAGTGTTCGCCATCAGAAAACACTGTAATATTCCATGGGGAAATCCATAAAGCATTAAAAGAAAGGAAAGTAGGCAACCCCATATGCTTATTAGATGCCCACATCAACCACGAACTCTGCTGGCTGACAAGAAGGAACATTTCTAAGGTAGTTTAGCTGAAAAAGAGTATGCTCCCATGCAGAAGAATGCAACAATGTGCGCTCTCCTCCACCCAGTAGAGAAATAAACATTTCCCAGAAGCTCGCCTCAGCGACGCCCCCCCCCCCCCCGTCTTGTCTCACAAAGTCAACCTGCTCTAGGGGAATGCCACCCTGGTTCTGGAACTTTGTGTTAACAGAGGTGCAGAATACAGGTTCGTTGGGGTCTGGCTTCCTACACTAACAGTTTGTGAAGTTCACGCAGTGAGTATAGAAGTATAGTTAGTTCATTCCCACTGGTGTTTTAGCATCCCGTTACAGGCAAATTCTATAATGAACAGTTTTATGACTATGGATATTCTTCTACACGCTTTATACAAAGACCCGAGTACACAAACACATTCTTAGGGGTAGAATACCTGGACTACTAGGTGCATCTGTGGTTAGCATGCTGGCGGGGAGCTTTCCAGCATGCCTGCACTAAAGTACATCCCTCCCTGTAGCCTGGGAGAGCTTCAGCTGTTCTGTATTCCTGCCAACACTTATGCCTTTCTCAATTTTAGCCATTCTGGTGAGAAGGAAGTAAGATCACACTGTGGCTTAGTCTGCACTTGTCTCATGACTAATGAGGTTATGGTAACATTCCTATGTTTAAGGGACATGTGGAACATGGTAAGAAGGGTCTGTTGGGAGCCTTTCGTTCGCTTTTCGACTGAATTAGCTGTCTTTCCTGCTCTGATTTGGCAAAGTTCTGCACATGTTCTGCACATAAATACTTGGGCAGAAGCTTTTAATCTGTTTGGAACAAACATGAAATGCAAATATACATGGAAACGTTCAAGAGCAGCGTACAATTACTTTAGAGTCCAGAAGAAGGAATGATCAAGTTAAGGTTGCTGTTGACATGGAAGGATATTACATTGAAGGGAAACTGAGGCAAGCCATCAATACAGTGACAGATTTAAATAAAATAAAGAGAGGGATCATAGCAGGAACATAAGGAGCCGTCAGCATCAAAGTCCAAATTTCCCTGAGCTTTCTTCCTGGGCAGATATTTCTTTCCTTAGTTCAAGACTTTACTAGGCATCAAGTAACTAAGTCGGGTAAGAATAAGGCAGATAACAATAGGCTCTGAGTTCTGGACAGCCTTTACACTTTAAATACTTCACCTTATCCAATCACATGAGCCTGAAATACAGGCATTCTCTCCCACTTAGCAGCAGAGCTAATTAAATGACTGGCCTAATATCATAGATAGTCAGCAGAGAATAAACCTAAGAGTTGAAATCTCCCTACATTGAGAAGCCATGATTTTGGGGGAAAACAAAACAAAAAAAAAAAAAACAATAAAAAAATATCCTGCATCTGAACCAGCAAAATTCGTTTGTACTATGACAATTCTTGAAAACTGAAGCAAAAAATAAGAAAAGAGGACAACAGAACCTTCAGAATCTCACCCAGCAACTGTTTGTCTCCTACAACACTGTCCAGAAGTGTGCAAATTAAACAACTACGAATCCAACGCAAGTCAAGAAACAGAAGTACAATTATAAACCACCCTTAGGTCAGAATGACACCATTAATTCTGTGACACCTTGAAGTAGAGGAAAAGATGTCAACACAGCGACGAAGATACCCTGGTTTCCAAAGTAAGGAAAGTAGTACACCTTAGAACCAAGGAACACAGTAAATGTTGTAAGGGGTGAGCTATTCCCACTGTACCAGACATTTATTAAAATTCCTAATTATCTTTCACGTTTTTAGAAACAATTTTCAACAAAATAGTTCTAGCCTTTGGTGCATGCTCATTAATTGCGTCCTTTTGCTTGATCGTTAAACACAGCTTAACTATAATGAGCATCTAATTTAGGTTAAAAAGCCACCGTAATGATTTCTACCTTTATCTCAGTCATGGTAAGACTCCGCCGCTTATTAGATTAGCTATACCACTCCTGCTGGGGGTGGGGGTGAGAGGTGCAGGCTGCACACACTATCACACGCACGTAAACACTTGTGAGGACTTTCTCATAAAATACAAAATGCACAGAGCAAGTCTCTGCTACTACAGATATTTAGAACTGTGCAGAAAAGGATAACATTGCAAGGCAATTGTATTTATATAATTTATATAATTATATTTATTTTCCTGGGGCTGCTGAAACAAACTACCAAAGTTTGGAGACTTCAAACAGCAATATGCTATTCTGTAACTGCTCTGAAGGGCACAACTCTAAATTCAGTTTTTCCATGCTTATGTGAAGGTCCCTAGGGCTGTGTTTCTCCAACGGCTCTATGGGAATCTGTTCTTGGCCTCTTAAACTTTGAGGACCACAGACATGCCCTGACTCGTGTCTGTAACACTTCAATCTGTGGCACCATCCTCCCGTTGTCTTCTTTTTTTTTTAATGTTTATTTATTTATTATGTATACAATATTCTGTCTGTGTGTATGTCTGCAGGCCAGAAGAGGGCACCAGACCTCATTACAGATGGTTGTGAGCCACCATGTGGTTGCTGGGAATTGAACTCAGGACCTTTGGAAGAGCAGGCAATGCTCTTAACCACTGAGCCATCTCTCCAGCCCCCCGTTGTCTTCTTCTCTGTCTGTCTTGTCTCAGTCTCCTTTCCGTGAGTAGGACATGTCGGATATATCCATGCAATCTCGGATGTCCTCCTGATCTTAACATTTTTCCAAATAAGGTAACATTTGCAGATTACAGGGATTAGAAAGTAGGCCTAACTTCGGGCCAGTGTTCCACTCATGACAACAGCCTACTGTCTGAGTGTTTAAATGACTCACTGGTTAAGATCTTAAGCTCTAAATAAGAGAGAGGAAATTTATGGAATAATTGTTACTGTAAGAAAGACCAGGGGTGCACTGAAGTCTAAGTTCTAGAAAACCGGGAGACTGGCAATGTCTTCCATTAAAGCTTACTACTGCAAGAGTCTAGTGAAGTATTTCCAACTCTGACCGAACAACAAGTCTGCCTTAGAGCATTCTACTCGGACTGATGCTAGGGCCCCAACAGAGACCACAAAATAGACATGCAATCCAAGTTGGGGTCAGTATGCCTCAGATGATCTAAATATGCAGCCATTGAGTAAAGCAGAAAACACACAATGAAATGGAGCTTTTAGCTACTTAGGGAAAGGATCTTTGGTAAAGTGAACATTCTCTGGTTTGCGACCCTTTCGGTGTAAGACAGCGATTTTTTTTTTTTTTTTTTTTTTTTAACTGATGAAAAAAGAACCTCTTTAAAACTCATGTCCTTTATTTAACTTGAGAAGATGTTAACACAAGTCCTAATAACTGACCTGGGGCTGGGAGGTGGCTCGTGGATAGCAGTGCTCACCAGCAAGCCAGCCTAGTGACCTAAACGTAATCCCTAGAACCTGCAGGGTGGAAAGAGAGAACTGACTGCAGCATGGTGTCTTCTGATCTCCATAGTAACCCTGGGGCGTGACCACACACACCTATACACAGTTCTTAGAAAACAGAGTCACTCACGCCATAACATAGAACCTTAGATCTAATTTAATTGACGTTTTTCTAAACATTCGCAAGCTGTGCTTGCTCAAAAACCAGTATCTGGAGAAAGTATTCACAGGACAGTAAAATCATTGCAGAATTGGCCTTGCTTCTTACACATGTATTTTAAACGAAATGCCCATCAAAGAGTGAGAAAGATCATTAACCCAATGCTTTACCCTCACCCAGGCTAATAGCCCAACTCCAGGATATTATTTTGTCTGTAACTCTTATTCCTTCTTTGGAGCTGTACTTTAGTCCATCGTTTCAACTATGGAAAGAAAAAGAAGGAAACTTAATAAAAAAAATCAGTTAATTCTATTTCTACATATGCATTCTTATAAATATTTTTAAAGTGAATTTAAAATTTAAAAAATTTGAAATATTTTTAAAGTCAAAGGAGAGGCATAAATGTTAATGTTGATTAGCTACACACTAAAATGTCAAATTTTGTTTGGATGATTAGCATGATGAATAACTGCAAAGGTGGCAGAAATATACCTTAAGAAGCTAATTTCACAAATGAATCAAGAGCATACCAAAAAGTCATGTACCTATTTATCACTTACATGGACAAAATAATTACCAAGACCAAAAGATGAAAGTTTCATTATGACTGTTGTTAAGGGGGCTGGAGAGATAATTCACTGGTTAAGAGCCTGTGTATGGATAAACATGAGGTCTGAAATTAATATGTTAGCCCACGTGTAACCCACTGGGCATCTTGCCTATGCCTGTAACTCATGGGGTCAACCAGGAGGGCCACTGGCTGGCTTCCAGACTAGCTGTGAAGGTACTAGGAAAGCCTCAAGCTCCAGGTTCAGGAGACTCTAATACCTTCTTTATGGCCTCCATGTACTCACACACAAGCATGCACTCCTGAACACGCATACTTACATAAATGCACACACACAAATAAATAAATCTTTAAGTTGTTTTATAAGAGTTATTAATCTTTGGTTTTACAGTATTATATTCAGATACACTGAAATGCCAAATACTTAACTTCAGTGGGATAACTCTTCTATATGTTGTGAATTTATGTCACTCTTACTGGTTGATACTAAAAGCTGCTTTAGCCTATAGCAAGGCAGAATATAGCTAGGCAGGAAAGTCAAAATTAATACAGGGAGAAAAAAATGGCAGAGTCAAGAGAGGCATGAGTCAGCTGCCCAAGAAGCAAGATACAAGCAGACCCATAATGCCATGACCACATGGCAATACATAGATTAGTAGAAATGGGTTAGTGTAAATGTAAGAGCTAGTTAGTAATAAGCCTAAACTATAGGCCAAACATTCTGTAATTGATATTAAGCCTCTGAGTGATTATTTAGAAATGGCCACAGGATGGGGCAGAAGAGAGAAACCTTACACATAACCAGTGGGGAAAAGGCATTTCAGAGATCCTTAAAAATGGAACCATACTCTGAGTAGCTGGGCAGGAGAAGATAATAAAGGGCATTAGATTGAAAACTAGATCACTCCTATGTGCTGACAGCATGACTTATATAGGGAAAAAAACTAAAGACTACCCCCCCAACCACAAAAAGACTTTTAGGATAAATGCAAAGCAATGTAGGATGCCCAAAGATGCACACAAGCACACAAAATTCAGCAGTGTTTCTAAACAAACTAGCTGAAGTCAAGAAAACCCCTCTGATAATGATTACCAAAATAATTAATGCATGGGAAATACCAATGACATTCTCCACAGAAATAGAAAAGGCAATCGTAAAATGCATAGGGTGCCACAAAAGATCTTGAGGAACCACAGCAGGTCTGGGGACAAGAACAAGCTGAAGACACCCCAGTGACGGGTGTAGAAGAACACGGGGCTGGCACCAAAACACAGGGATGGCTAGCATCAAACCGGAAACACAGGCACAGATCCACATACTTGCAGGCACCTGGCTCTCAACAAGGGCACGAAGAACATTCATTAGAAAAAAGACAGTCGGCTGAGTAAATGGCACTGGGGACCCTGGAGATTCCCATGCTGAGGAGGGAAACTAAGTCATTCTCTCTCATAAAAAAGAGAAGAAGAACAGAACAGAACTCAAAACGAATGAGTGACATGAATGCCAAGTGCAAATCCATAAGGGAAACACTTCAGAGTATTGGTGCAAGCAAAAATTTTTGGTATGATTCCAAAAAGAACCACATGTAATAAAAATGAAAACTGGCCAATGTGATCATACAAACTAAAATTACTGCAGAGTTGTTGTTGTTTTTTTTTTTAAAGGCAAGGCAAGAGTTAGGAGACAATTTATAGAAGGGGAGAAAATATTTTCAAACTATTCATCTGATAAAGAACTGCAAAGCCAGAGACAGAAGCTAAAGGGCAGCCTGGGCTACAGAGTAAGGCCCTGACTCAAAATCCCAGAAAAAAGAAAAATCCAATTTATAAAAACAAAATCGCCCATTATTTTTCAGGGCTTAAATATACAAAAATATAAACATTACGTCAGTTCCTAGATGACAGTTATCCAAGATTACCAAACACCAAGTCACAATCCAAGTCTTTTACAACCTGCTTGCAGACTTTGAAAAAAAAATTGTGAATAAATAAAGCTTTTATTTATATCACGCTCTCTTACCCAAGTTTATTGCACACACTTATAATCATAAAATATCATGCTTACAATCATGCACACAAAATCTCCAGGATTTTACTTTTAAGGATTTTTGCTGATGGTACTTAGTTGTGGCTCGGTTTATTTCTCACTGTGTAGACCAGGCTGGCCTCAAACACTCAACATGTGCTTGGCTGGTATCTGCTTCCCAGAACTGCACCTATCTACTTCTCTCCCTCTATGTATTGCACAGTGGGTTTTTAAAGCATAAATTACTTAAATTTTTAATTTGTTTTGCTTGCTTACTTCAGAAAGGTCCTCAAATGCAGCTGAGGATGGCCTTGAATTTCTGATCCCCCTGCCTCCTCTTTCCAAGCACCACACTTAGAGGCTGAGGATTAAATCCAGTTTTTCAAGTATGCTAGGCACACACTTTACCCACTGAGCTACATCCCTGGTCGTATTTCTACTTAAGTTTTTACCGAGTTCTGAACTGCATCCTCTTGGAGACCGCTCTAATTCTGTGCCTACCATATTGAAAATTAGCTTATACAGCTTTCTTATCTGGCCCTAACCTTTTCTCTCGCTCTCACTAGAATGAAATGCAAACAAGTCGGAATGTATGCATCTAAATGTGGAATTGCACTTCAGCTTCACAGACCGTCTCTTCCCTATCGTTTTCAAAGTATCGAACGTGTGAAGCAGTAACTCAACGTGAGGTTTGGGCTGGTGCATGCCCTAAATCCCAGCACTTGGGAGGCAAAGGCGAGCAGACGTCTCCGAGCTACAGAACAGCTAGCGTTGCATAATGAGACCCCCATCTTTAAACTTAATTAATAATTCTAGAAATCTTTCTTGCAGAATGGTTTGAAAATTCCTTTCCAATTCCCCATTAGGTTTCTTGAGACACTGTCTCTGTAAACCACTGATTCTCTGGAAAGCTGAAAACGTAATTGTTTATACACTGGAACTAAACACACACTTATAAAAGATCACTATTAGAGAACAGTGAGGGCTGCGCTATTCAAATCCCCACAAAAACTACCAAATTAAATTAACCTCACAGTTGCTTTCACAGCTGTGTCCCGTTACAGGGATGGTACGGGCCCCAATATGTCATGACTTCAAGCAATAAATTGAACCTGACCGGTTATCATATTATTTGTAAAAATAAGATATTCACCTACATGGTAAACTCTTTGCAAAAATATAGTCATGACTGCTCAAACTGGACCTTCAAAGATTCTCAGGAATGCTTCAATGCTGATTTTGCCCCCTTGGTAGAAACGCAAAATAGTAACTTAAAAAATACTCATGAAATACTCCTAAGCCTCAGAGTAAACACAATTAACTTTTTTAAATTTTATTTTTAGATTTATTTTATTTTCTATGTATAAGTGTTTTTGCTTGCATGTATGCCTGAGTGCATGCACCCTTTAATCCCAGCACTTGGGAGAAAGAGGCAGGTGGATGTCTGTGAGTTAGAGGCCAGCTTGGTCTCCATAGGGAGTTCCAGGACAACCATGGCTACATAATAGAAAGAACCTGTCTCAAACAAAAAACAAAAAAAAAAATAGAAAAGTAATAGTTATTAACAAAAAAAAAAACATACACACAGCTGCCCTAAGATGTATAAATCTCACTTCTAGGTACCTACTTCTGTATTCATTGCAGTATTATTCTTAGAAGCCAGATGTGAAACAACCTAAGTGACCATTCACAAATCAAAAACTGTGGAACTCATACACAAGCGAGTATTACTCAGCCACAAGAAGGAAATTCCTATAACTCATAACAACACAATTAACCTGAAAGACACCACATTGAGTTAAATAAACCAGACAAAAAAATACCACAAAATCTCCATCACCATGGACCAGAAAAGGCTGTGCTGGGAGAGGCAGGATACGTGATATATCATGTGTATGATATATCACATCATTATACTGCATGCTGTGAGCATGCGCGATGTGAATTTATCACAAATTCATTATTTTCCATAACTAAAATAGAATCATCCAGCCCCCCAAAAAATGTATCACAGAAAATTCAAGTGAAAGAGATATCTTGATAGAGTGACCCACAATAGGGTTAGGGGAAAACCTGGTACTAGGGAAATCCCCAGGAATCCACAAGGATGACACCAGCTAAGACCCCTAGCAATAGTGGAGAGGGTGCCTGAACTGGCCTTTCCCCTGTAATCAGATTGGTAAATACTGTCATCATAGTGCCTTCGTCCAACAACTGATGGACCCAGATACAGAGATGCACAGGTAATCACCAGGCCGAGCATTGGGAATCCAGCAGAAGAGAGGAGGGAATATATGAACAAGGGAGGTCAAGATCATAGGGGAAATCCAGAGACAGCTGAACCAAGCTCATGGAAACTCATAAACTCTAGACGGATGGCTCTTGAGCCTCCAAGGGATCCAATGCCCTCTTAGGACCTCGGTGGGCAACAGGCATGCACAAGGTACACAGTCAAACAGGCAGGCAAAATAATCATACACCTAAAATAACAAGACTAATAAATCTAAATGTCTAAATAATAAAAAAAAATAGTTCCGCTGTAAATTTATTCATCAGAGTTTACTACACCTAAAACGCCTTGGGAAGGTGTTAGTTAAAACAGAGATCCTATGTCTCTATTTCTTCTAAGTACTAAGTGAAATAAACAATTTAAACACTGTCGTGTTTTACATAGAGTGAGAAGTTGACAGAATTACACAAGTTTTGGGCTTTGGGACCATTTTCCTTCACTCTTACCTGATCTCTCCTCCCTAGGGAAGAAGGGAATTTGACTTTAAAGTACACTTTCTAGTGATCCCCCTCAGTAACACCGTGGACGTGTAAAAGCAAACTGGGAAGAAAGCAAAGGCGGATGACACACAAACCAATCAAGCTTTCTACAAAGGAGAATGAGAGCTGAGAAGCCCGAGGTGGAAGCCTTTCTCACAGAGTAATCTGGGCTACTTCAGAAAAGCCCAGTTGCCAGAGGCCAGACCCTGAAAGGCTTTTGCAAACGCAATGTACTTTTAATAGAAACAAAGAGGAAGGAAATGCACATCCAAAAGCAATCAATCATAAAATATTTGAGTAATGAGAGACGAAATAGTCACTAAAAGAAAACCACACTCAGTCCACAGAAACAGACCCTGCAAGGATCAGAGTTGGCAACTCCCACGGTACTACAGGCGCCGGCTCTCAGTGGGCAGATGTGCTCAGCACCACTACGTAGGGCCCTTCAGGAGATCCACGATCAGTTTCGTGACAGCCATGTCCTTGCTGACATAACCACTAAACGGTTTGATCCTGGAAACATGCTCAGAAAGGAGAAATGGTAAAATATTTGTCTATTCTTACTAGAAATACTCAAGCCATAAATTAGACCCAGTGAGGTTGCTTTGCCTTTTAGTACACAAAGAGGCCAATGTGGCCATTTGATTCTATTAAGGAAACAAAGGGCTGGGGCAGCGAAGAGAGAGTACTTCAAACTTACGAGGACCTCCTATGCTTATTAAATATAAAAGAGCTTTTAAAAGTCCATCACAGGTATAATTTTGGACTGTAATTTTTAGAGGGAATTTTTTTTCATTGTGCAGTCTAGCAGGCAGAGAGCCAATCAATCCATTAGAAAAATCAAAGAGCCAGAAATCTGCACTTTGTCATTAATTCAGCCATGCGAAGAGCACTGCCACAAGCATCTTTTTTTTTTAAAGCCGGACAGCGAAGACTAACAGACAGCAGACAAGACGCCCATCCTACACCCAGAGCTTTGCTCTCACTCCAGTGAGCTGCAGCTCTCGTACTGTCCTTGGGGATGAGCTGGTGTTCCGGGTGTGGGCGGTGCAGGCAGCAATAAAAGACATGATAGAGTCATTTTTGGCTTTTCCCAACCTCCTTTAAGAGTGAGCATGACCTAAAAATTGCTATGCAATGCTGGGTGGTGGTAACCACAGAGGCTGCAGTCTCGTGGAGTACCATCTAGTGTACCACTACAAGTCACAATGCACTTAGAAGAAAAGAATGCAGGACAGCAGTACTCAGACAGCAGACAACCTGCTCCTCCTGCTCACACAGCCCTTTAATCAAGTCTTCGCAATTTAAATTGGCTAAGCAAAAATCATGACTTTTCCTGAAGGGTAGGTACTTGTTTGTAGTAGGGCTGTTTTAATAAAATCCACTGTGTGGATTGATTGATTTATTTATTTTTACTGTGAATTTACTGCAAACTATTCAACTGAGACTATTTCTTCCCCACCCAGTATGTGACGGCCACTAAATGTGACTGCTCCGGTATGTGACTGCTCCTGCAGGTAGTGGCTGTTTAACTCGAGAAGCAGCAGCAGTGCCAGCAGGCACACAGGGCACAGAAAATATAAGTGCTGCATTTGGAGACAGCAGCAGCTTTGTAGGACATGGAAGCTCGGCAGCCCTGAGTGAAGAACAACCATCTGGTTCTTCACTTAGAACGAGGACTCAAGCCCCATAAACATCCAGAACCAGCCCTGCACCGCCAGCTGTAAAGCTACAGCCTGGGAGCCCCGACTGAGCCGTTATTTTAAGGCCCGGATGTGAGCCTCTTCAACATGAACATTCACACACACTTACCTTGTGCTTACCGACAATACCGAAAACACTGCACGCTCTCAAACAGGTTGGAAAAAAGTAAACAAGAACTCAAGTGTTAGAGCTGGCAAGAAACGCCTAAGGAAAATTAGCATATACCTCCACAGGGGACAGGCATTGCCAAACACTCCTTTCCTCTCAGAGATGTACCAGACAAGGGCAAGTGTGCTCCAGTACCGTCAGGAACTAGAGGGTGATTACTTTACTCAGTAACATAAAAGTAACTTGGAAGAAAAATATGTCCATTAGAGTCCTTCTATTCAAGAAGAGATGGCTTGTTTTCTATTCTTAAAATACATTATTTAATTGTGTGTGTGCACGCGCGCAAATTTATGTGGGGTATGTGCACAGGTGTACAGGTGTTTCATGAAGCCAGAGAAGGGCATTAGATGCCTTGGAACTGGGTTACAGGTGATTATGTGACCTACAGATGTGAATGCTAGGAAGTAAACTTAGGTCCTCAGGAACACTATGTGCTCTTAACCACTGAAGCCATCTCTCCAGCCCAAGAAAGGTATTTCAGATACTTTGTTATTTAAAAAAATGTTTTGGCCTCCCTGGGTATACGCTTGTCATTCACCTACATTGGGAATAAAAAGTTTCAGTGCATATTCTCTAATAAAAATAAACTGGGGGTTTTCATTCACTTACAATGAAAAGAAAGGAGAGAAAATTCTGGCACTTGATAGAATATATAATGGATATATCTTGGACAAATCCTTGTCTTCAAGGTGAATTTCCATGTTTTTATCCTTGAAATATCTGAAACAATTTAAATATAAAGCAATTCAAACTTTAAAAGTTCAATGTAATTAAAACACCAAGAAAACAGTTTTAAAAGCACGACCATTAAATTTATAACCTTCGGAGTGATTTATTACACTATGAAAATAAAGTCTGAGTTGCAAAATTTATTTGACAGGCATGGCATATTATAAGCATGGTAATATCAAAACCTCATCATGGTTTATACTGTTCAAATACATTAATCTTCATCTCACCTAGTTTTTAAACATACATTTAAAAAACTAATTACAAACCTGAAGACAAGTGATAAACTACACGACAGTGTTTATAATATTCCTTAATATAGATGCAACGCTCATTTAATCATTAGAAGATTTAGAGACCTCCACTGACTAACGACTTTATAACCTTATTACCCTATACAGGTCAGAGAATTTTTATAGACAGAAATCATTCATGACCCAAGTTCTCACTGTTACTTAAGATAGAAGTAAAAGGTTATCCTAAGAATTTAGCCAGAACTCACATTTTGATTTGTACTATTCAAAGTAATAAAACATACTACCGTTGGAGTAGTGGCTCGGTGGTCAAGTATTCACCTAGCAAACATGAAAGGCGGGGGCAATAGAGCACTACCCTTAAACTGCATTTAATCCATGCCAAGAACTATTTTTAATCCGTTTAACCTCCAAGATATTGTGAGTTAAATGTTAACATTAACTTCATTTTACAGAGATAAAAACTTAAAGGAATCAAATTACTTAGACAGCTAAGTGTGTATCCTGCCTGAGATTCAACGCCAGGCGATCTTTAACCTAATCATCTTTGTAGAGCAGATCATGTCGAACTTCACGTCTTCCATCCCTGACTCCCCATCTCTGTGTGAAGACCAAGAATACCTGAGGGGTGATGGGTATAACTGAGTGGTTGAGTCCTTGTCTATCATGATGAAGGCCCTCGGTCCAATCCCACTAACACAGCTTAAAAAGTCAGGCATGGTGGCACATGCTTGAGATTCCAGCACTGGGGAGGTGGGAGGCAGGAGGATCAAAAGTTCAAGATCATTCTTCCCTGCAGAGTGAACTCAACACCATTTTGGGCAAAGTGAGACACTAACTAGAGTGGGTTGGGAGAAATACCTGAGACGCGAAGATTCACCACCAGCTCGTTTAAACCGGTAGATTCGCCTCCTCAAGTCGTTCCAAACATGCTTGAGATTAAAGGCAAGGAGAAGAAATCCCTTTCCACCTCCATGATAGAGATAGTAGATACAGAATGCCAAAAGCTATAAAGAGTTAAATCCGAAGTTTTCTAAGCATTCTTACTGTGGTCAGTGCCCTACAACCATGGATAAAACGAAGCTTCTTAAATGTAATACAATGGCCCAGTATGGAGAGGTAGGAGTGTTCACGTGCAGAACACTTACCTAGCATGCAGGAGACTGTAGGTTAGATTCCCCAACACACACACACACACACACACACACACACATATACAGAGGTGGGAGGGGGGAGGAGAGGGAGAGGCTGTTAAAACAAATACAGATTAAAAGAAAAGAACTCAGAGCTCACAGATAACTTTTTCTAAGTAGTTTAATGGTACTTCACAAGTGCACCAAAACCATGCAATGAGAAAAGAGTGGTCCCACTCTTTAATAGAATCTTTATTAACAGGAGTAATTAGGAGATAGGAGCACCAGGACCCTCAGAAGGGATTAGGGGAGGATTCCTGCTCATCAGCACGGAATGGGTTAGGTCTTGTGGGACTCTAAGAGAAGCAGGCTACTACAAAGCAAACCCACTCTCTCCATGTGACTACACACACTGCTGGCTGCTCTCACACATACTTCTGCCCTCTGGTGTTTTCTGCCACTTTATGAAACAGTGTGAGGCCCTTGCCAGGAGTGATCACCTGACCTGAAGTTTTCAGTCTCTAGAGCAGCGGTTCTCAACCTTCTGCTGCAACCCTTTAATACAGTTCCTCATACTGTGGTGACCCCCAAACATACAATTATTTTGTTGCTACATCATAATGGAAATGTTGCTATTGTTATGAAATGTAATGTAAATATCTGATATGCAGGATATCAGGTATGTGACCTCTGTGGGAGGCTGCCATCTACAAGTTGAGAACCGCAGATCTAGAATCATGAGCCAACATAAACCTCTTTCCTGAAAAGTTACCGTTGGTAGTCGCCCTGGAGCTACAACAAAAGAGGGTAAGATCGGAAATTAGAGAAACACTAGTCAAAACCAAAATGAGAAATCACTGTTTGCTATGGAATGATCCTCTTGTACACTCTAAAAATCTGTCACTGAAAAAGGTGCTACCGTGCAGCAGAGTGTAAATAAGGAATATGGGTTAACTTAAAAGAGCTAGTTAGTAATAAGCCTAAGCTATTTGCCAGAGAATTAATAAATATTAAGTCTCTGTGTGGTAATCTGAAAGCAGCTGCTGAGTCAGGACAAGAAACTTCCTCCTATACATGATGCCCAACATGGGACACCAAATGTAACTGGAGACTTTTCTGTGTCCTGCAGACGCTTATAAAATAATCACTCAGAAGTTATATATTAATTATAAATGTTTGGTCAATGGCTCAGGCTTATTACTAGCTATTAATTTCTATTAATCTGTGTATCACCACACCTATGACTCACCGGTAATGCTGTGGCATCTTACTATTTTTAACTACTGACTAGCTGAGGATATGTGTTTAACATGCACAAGGACCTGGGTGCAAGCCCAAGATTTGTATACATTCCTTTAGCCATGTCCAGCCCTGGTTAGAACTGGCTTGGCACACGTTTTCATTGGAACTTCTTCCAGAGTCCAAAACACAACATATCCAAAAAGTAGGTTCCCATATACAGCTTGCTTATTTACAACTTTTCCAATAACTGAATCAGGTCTATGATTAGACTGAATTAAAGTTAAAATTTGGAATTTAGTTAATAGCTACATCTGGAGTAGTGCCAAGTCAGAAGTGGCCAGTGGCTGCCCAGTGACATCTACATTGTCTTACGCACAGAGTCTAGACAGGACAACCTGAGACCAGCATCCGCCCAAGGAAGATATTTCTGCACTCAACAACGCAGTTAGCATTACAAATTTGAATAATAATTAGTGAAAATATGTTAAGTTAGCCATGAAAGTGTAAATACAGATGAGATTTGATATCCCACTGGGGTACGACACAGCAAATGGACTATAATTAAAATAATCAGAAATATGAGAGAAAAAACTTCCACCCCCTAATTATGTAAAATTGAACTCATATCCATTTGGAATGTTGTAAGAAGTCATTCCGTGTCTTAGAGGTAATCCTTCTTATCTGCTTTCAACAGCAGACTGATCAAAAGGCAGGGGGAAGATTCTGAGGGAGCAACATTCACCCACATACTCTGAAGGTTATCTGTAGCCAATGGTACCCTTTCTGAGAATGCCGATCTGCTCAGATTTACCAACACACATATTCTGTAAGACACTAACAAGGGAATAAACTAATAGAGAGGTATAGAGGCACATGCCTATATTCCTAAATGTTAAGAAGCTGAAGGGAAGCAGAAATCCAAGAGCAACCTAGGTAAGATAGAGATACATCTTTCTCAAAAAAGAAAAAGAAAAAAAGAAGGAAGGAAGGATGAAAGGAAGGAAAGAAAATTATATATAATATACAATTTTGAGAATTAAAATAATAAAACAAGATACTATGAATATTAATCACATCCATTTGATAAGACATAGGCCATTTAAACTACCAGCAAATTAGGAGATCCCTTAGAAATGTCAAATTAGAAAATACAATGACATAACTTCAATGTGTATTACCAAAACACTAATACAAAAGACATGGCCTTGCTTTCTCTATAAGGACACTCATCGGCTATCCGCTCAGACAGTAAGAGCTACCAAAACAAGTAGCTCTTCCCTAGACATCTGGCACTTACTCTGAAAGGGGAACTGTTCTGAGTATTTTCCATCTATTACCTTGTTTCATTTGTATGATCATCTTATCAAGTAGATATCTCAGTTCTACAGTTTGGATATAAAGTGTACTAGAGAGGCTTCAGCGTTGCAAGCTTGGTCCCAGCTGTTGGGATCTACAGAGAGGTAACTGAATCACAGGGGTATTAATTTCAGTGAGTAACCCACTGATATGTTTATAGTAAATGGGATATTAGGAATTAATAATTTGTTTAACTGGAGAAGTAGGTCAGTGGGGGATGTCTGAAATACGTGTCATACCCTGTCTCCCCCTATCTCTGCTTTCTGGCTATCATAAAGTGAGCCGTTCTGCCCTTCTTCCTTCTCTGCCATGATGAACCTGCCAGCCTCAGAAGCAGCAGAGTCACGTGACTTTAGACTGAAGCCACTGGAATTTGGAAGAAAAAGTTATTACTACTTCCCTCAAGTTATGTCAAGAACTTTATCGAAGCAGCACAACATCTAACTAGCACACTTAGGGTGCCCATTTTGAAGATGGTGAAAGAACAAAAAAAATAATGAACAAAGGTCACACAGACGACTGGAACAAGATCTGAGATCCGAGCAAGCTAGCCCGACACAACATGCTCCATTTCCCCAGTACTCTATACTCCAAAAACTACTGATTTACTACTGAGAACAGAAACGTCACCAATGACTTGGACCTTCAAATGAATGCATGAAAACATTTTGCACACTTGCACA
This sequence comes from Alexandromys fortis, assembly GCF_014885135.2. NCBI lineage: Eukaryota > Metazoa > Chordata > Mammalia > Rodentia > Cricetidae > Alexandromys > Alexandromys fortis. The sequence continues at coordinate 1,938,327 of NW_026067976.1, read as the reverse complement.
CCAACAATACCCAGAAATCTGTCGATGTCTAACTGCTGTAGATTCTCTTCTTAAAGAACGCAGTAAGAAATATTGGATCAAGAAGAAATAATACAACCAAATTAGGAAATTCTTATACCACTACACTCCCAAGGACTTCATGCAATTGAATATTGATCCCAACAGAAATCCCAAGACTTAACCAGTGATCTGCAGGAATCTGTAACCCCCCCCTCCCCCAAAAAAATTGCTGTGAATAACCCAAACTCCAAACAACTTTTAGTAACAGAGCATAGGAGCATGCGAAGATATACTAGCTAAAACTCAAAACCTCACAATCCTGCTTTAGACAGGAACTCCAGTTCGGAGCTGTTAATGAATTGCCAAGTGGCTGTCTCAGACTCCCCCACTGTCACTTCCCCTAAAGCTCCAAACACCTGATGGTAGAAGTGATGTGTGAATAACAGGATATCTGAACTAAAGAGGAGAGAAAAGGATCTAGCTTCATCTAAGACATGTACTTTGTGAATGGCTTCCCACCCTTATTATATACATTTCCTCTTTCCACACAGATTTCTTCCTTGGTGCCATCTGTTTAGCTATGTATGTGTGCTGAAGTTTGTTTTGTGCACTTAACATTCACTAGAAATGACCAATACCACTAAAGAGGGGGAAAAAACTTGTCATGAAAGTTTATGGGTTAATCTCTTTCTTGGTTGCAATTTCCAAACGGCTTTAGCAGCCACCAGAACTGTGGATAAAAAGGAACAACTCTTGATTTTATTTTTAAGCTTCTCAAGAAAGAATAACCTCCCTGCCTAACTTTTAAGGCACTTCATATCTGGTATCTCAGTTTCTGGCTGTATCCCATGAAACGTTTTATTTTATGCACATAAGTGTTTTATCCATATGTGTATCTGTGTACCATGTATGTGGCTAGTGCCCATGGAGGCCAGAAGACAACACTGGATTCCCTGGAACTGGAGTTACAGATGACTGTGAGCTTCCACGTGAGAGCTGGGAATAGAGCCTGGGTCTTCTGGAAGAGCAGCCAGTGCTCCTAAACAGTGAATCATCTCTCCAGCCCTCATAGAACTCTTTATTCTACACAGCAAAGACCATTCTGAAGCATCGTGTATACCCACCCACAAAGGGTCATTTTCTCAACCTCCTTGGAAAATTATAACAAGAATCACATTCCTCGGGGAAAAATCCAGAAGAAATGTCTTATTATGAAAGGAATTTACCAAACATTCTGAGTGCCATGAACTCATGGTTAATCACGAATGTAACAATCAGATTTGCCTGTGCTAGTTCCTATTCAAAAGCAAACACGAAGCAGTCTTCAAAGCTGCAAGTGCTGAAATTCCAGGATCAGACTGAAAAGGCTTGCTGTACGACCAAGAAAGGTAACAGTCTGCGATTTCAGGATTCAATTTGAAGCGAATTCAAATAAAATTTGCTTCTGTAAACTCCCAGTGATAATACAAACTACCTGGAGGCCCGGAACACAAACTCCAGGAAGTGTGCAAACTGCATGTGTGCTTACTACAATCTGCACACCCCACAGACACAAAACACTGCTTATTCCAGCCTCCATACGCACAGACAAGAGAGGAATTCAAATAGCAGGCGACTTTTATAGCTCTTGAAATCCATGTTAATCGTTAAGTCTATATGCAACCCCCACCTCGTGCGTGCATACTCAACCTGCTCTGATAAAATCAACAATTATACGTGCTTCCCTCCCTGGTTTGCCAAGTCATCAGATCCACCCACCCGGATACCCGATAACTATAAAGTTTATGGATTACTTATTCCTCAAGTCCAACCCTCCCCCGCTACACACACACATACACTATAACCTCTTTTCCTTTTATAGAGTTCTAGTCAATTCTCAGATGCATATTGGGGGGATAATAGTGAACAATAACAGTAAAAAAACATTTCAAATGTTTTATTATGTGGAAGTCTATGTAGAAACAACTTCGGTCACCTCGGAGTCTTTGTCTAAGGTGCTAGGGAAAAACACATCCGTGATAAGACTCTGTAGCTATCAGAAGAGCTGGGCTGTATAACTTCCAAATCCCGGAGCTACCAAACTCCACACTTCCTTTTCAACTGAAGGCTAGCCTTGCTCTGTCGGGTGACTCCACAGCCCTGTCACCACTGTTAGCAGTAGCACTGATGGCCAGACTATAGGTACTGGAACATACTCTGCTCCAGGTCATGTGATGGCTGAAAAGGGACAGTAAAAGGGATGAAAAGACCTACAAACCCCATGGCTTGTGCAGACCTGAGCATAAAGCTCTGTGATTCTGAGTTTTGTTTATGTGAACCCCAAAGAGCCGACCTGAGCATTCTTCATCAGTAACATGTTCCTGATTTCCTTGGTAGCACTGTGATTCTGATCCCATAAACCTTAGATCTACAAAGAAAAAGGCTTTAATAAAAGCTTTACAAAACCAAAATGGAAGACTATTATCAGCCAATAATACAAACCCCATTCAGACTACACTTTCACACCTAATATATCCCAAAAACAAGTTTGTAAGATGAGCCTTATAAAAGGATGTCCCAAATGTCCTTTGGTGAACTGATAAGAGACTATAAAGTAAATAATATTTTTTTAATTTAAATACAAAATATTTGTCTAGTAGATGGTCTCTGTAACAGACATCCAGAAAGTATTAAAAAACATCCAAAAATCTGACCTCGCTATAAATAACAACTGGATTCTTTCTTCATTGGCAAATGTCAGAATCACAAAGTTAAGTCCCTGTTTTATGGCTGCAGTTCAATACTTGAACTTCAGGAATCCTAGACTAACTTTAAATAACACTTCAAAAACAAATCCTTTGGCCTACATAGTAGCGTAGCATCTTTACTATATGGTGCACATCTTTAATCCCAGTGCTTGAGAGGCAGAAGCAGGAGGACCTCTTTGAGTTTGAGAGGCAGCCACAGCTATCGAGTAAGACTGTGCCTCAAAAACAAAAAGCACAAACAACAAAATATCCCTCAACTCTCAACATTGGGTGACTGAAAAAAGGATTTCGTAGCATGTGTTTGCACACAGATGGGGGGAGAGAACGACATGACACAACTATCAACTATCAGTCTGGCTACTTCTTCCTTCAAAATAGAAGCACTTATGTAAACATACACATTCGCAAGAGGTAGTAGTGGACCTTGCCCCTGACTGTGCATTCATCTCAGCCTCCACAAAAGATGGCAGAGTGCCACAAGCCAGACCAGGCATGCATCTGGGAACTCACGAGTGCACAGAAGTACAAGCGTGCAAGTGCCCACGTTTGCCAACCATCCACACACACTCCACCTGACCTCAACTCATCCATCACTCTCGTTAAACATCGGGCACTGAGCAACTCCAAAATAAGGTCCTGCTTCTTTTCCTGCCTCCTCCACCAGACGTTTAACCCACACCTCTCGCAATTCATCACTAAATATTAATGTTGGGACCCATCAGACAACCTTAATGAAGCTAGTCCAATTAACCTGGCCTTTTAAGCATATTACCTCACAGATAAAGAAGAAGGGAAACAAACAGGACCTTGAATATGTAAAACTTTCACAGCTAAAAGACAAACGGTATTTTTTTAACTTACACAATAGCAGACACTGGCAACATTGTCAGCAAAAGAAAATGCTCCCAGAAAACAAGATATTAAGTTGAGGGAACCAAAACCACACATTTCTGAGTCAGGCTTTGCTCTTTAGAGAAAAGTCAGACCAGTGTCATGGGCCACTGGTTTTCCACACCCTTGCAAATGACAACCAATTCCTTCCACGTAAGACATTCCCTGTCTCTCTTCAGTCCTAAGTATTGTGTGTTCAACCTGGATCAATTTCACGTTGGTGACTGTTACCTGGCATCATACTCTCTGACTCCTATATTTCATCTAATTCTTCCTTACGTGAAGTCAGACTAATTGCACTTCCTCGCCCCAAAACTTAGTTGTCTGTACAGAGCCGCTTTCATTTCACCTTTGGGGAGAAAAACAATCTCAGTTCACAATTGAAAGAAAAAAAATCTTATTGTAGCTTATGTGGATAGGCATTTTGCTTGCTTGTATGTCTGGGTACCACTTGCATGCCTGGTACCCAAGGAGACCAGAGGAGGGCACATGAAATTACGCATGTTTGTTAGCCTCCACATGGGATTCCTGGATCTTCTAGAAGAACAAGCAGTGTTCTTATCCCCGAAGCCATCCCTCCAGTCCTCAGTTCACAATTTTTAAAGACCCGTGCTCCTCATTAGGTAAGATATCCATAACCACGAGTTCTGTGACTCTTCAACAGAGAACTGTGTCTATCACCGTCACAGAAAACAAATTCCACATCCAGGATCCTGTCCCTTCTGAAAAATTCATTGTTAAAATACTGACCACCTCCAGACCAGTCAGGACGACAATTGTGAGACCATGTCTGCAGGGGTGGGGAGTCTAAACAGCAAAACCAGGTTATATACAATAGGAAAGAAAACTAGTGAATGTAAAAGGGTTTTGGCTATTCTTTTTTGTTTTTCAAGAAAGGTTTCTCTGTGTAGCCCTGGCTCTCCTGAAACTCACTCTGTAGACAAGGCTACAAACTCAGAGATCTGCCTGTCTCTGCCTCCTAAGTATCTTTCTTTCTTTCTGGTTTTTCAAGACATCCCTGGCTGTCCTGGAACTTACTCTGTAGACCAGGTTGGCCTGCCTCTGCCTCCTTAGTTTAGGAACTAAAGGCATGTCACCATCGCCCAATTAAGATTCTTAGTTGGCAAAAATCTCACTGAAAACAGATTTCAGCAAAACAAAGCCAACTATGTGTATTTTTAAATGCTACCTGACTTTGGCTCTTTAAGATAAAGTGCCCCTTCCCTCCCCCCACATAGTGGAAGGTACAGCTAAGAACGCTCTTTTGGGATGGCTATTCTTGGCTGTAAACTTGACTGCATCTGGAATTAACTATAACCCAAGTGGCGGGCACACGTGGGAGGGATTTTTTTCTTAATGAAGTCATTTGAAGTGGGAAGACCCTCTTCTAACCTATCTTTGAGGGGGGAAGATCCACCTTTAAACTGGGCCACCCCTTCTGCTGGCAGCCTCCAAAAGGAAGAAGAAGGAAGCTTGCTTTCTCTTGGCCTGCCTTTCCTCACTTTCACCAGAAAGTCCATTTCTTCATGGGCATTAAAGACTAATTCTTGGAGATTCTGGTGTATACTGAAGACCACCTAAGACACGATAGAAGATAGACAGACAGACAGACAGACAGACAGACAGACAGACAGATTTATCCTGTAAGTTCTGCTTCTCTAAAGAACCCTGACTAATACACTCCTTCCAATAATAACATTCTTAACACAAGGAAGGCATTGTTTGTTCCCACATCTAGATTTTTGTTTTTGCTCTGGGCCACTAGCTCTTGTAATCATGTAATTTATTATTTCATAAACCACTGAAATAAGGGTGAATAATGACTACTTCGCAAAACTTAAGTCAAGTGCTTTGCAAATAGTAGGAATAAGCAGGAGGATTAATATCTGCTCAATGAACTATGAAAATAACCGGAGACTCGAAGAAACAATAATTTTCATCTTTTATCTTAAGTCTTCTCTTCTAACAAGCTTAAACCAACAAGAACAAAGCTAAGCAGTGCAATCATAGAGCATGAAGGAGGGCTGTGAGGCTGGGGAGGCCTGGCGGCGGGGGTCACTCCAGCCTCTATCAGCTTCCTTCCCACTCCTGCCCACCCAGCCTTTGGTGCTCACCTAAGTGACCTCACAAGTCATCTTGGAGCCTAAAGTGTACTGGCTTCTCTGGCTTAGTGAAATGCCAGAAATAGCAGATTGGTTTAAAGCTCGGTTTCTTCTAAGTGTTTGGAAGTGTATTCACCCCTATTCCAAACCTCAGAAGCTGAACTTGAGGCTGTTCCCCAAGTCCGAGCGTTTTGTTCACTTCAGTCCTCAGCACAGTCTGTGAGCTGTCTTAGGAGAGAAGCTGAGCTTGTGGACCATCAGGCAGCTGCAGTTCTCGGTCCCACAGTATTTCTGGGCACTTCTTTGTGCGATTGCTATTGTTGTTAAAGTTTATTGTGACATGTTTACACACAAACCAGTATACTTTGTTCTTATTCATCAACTTTTGACTTCTTGAACACTCAAACACAAACTGTTCCACATATTTGATGGTAAAATGAAATTCTAAATTGATTCCTGTTGTTTTTTTGTTTCGTTTTTGAGAAAGTCATATCTTTCCTAACTACCTCTCTCTCACTTTCTAAACTAAGCATCCCCACTAGCCATCCACACACCCGCTCCCCGTGCCCAGTATCAGCTGCCCACGTACATAAAATGCCTGAGCGCCAGTTGCCCTGCTGAAACTGAAATTTGAGGCCTTCCTTGGCTATGTGTAGCCTGAGGCCAGTGTAGGTTAGCGGTATCCCTGCCTCAAAACAACCCTCCAGGGCAGCAGCCAAGAGAGACAAGGGGAAGAAACTGGTTTTGACACCAAGAAACAAGCAAGAAATAGTACTGAAAGGGAGGGAAGAAAACATTTTTGTTAGCTCTGCTGCTTCAGGCAAAATTGCCAGCCAGTAGATCATTAAAGGTAGCTTGTGATGGCAGATCACTGCCAGGGTTTTTCCACGTCACTTCAGAAAGAATCTAGAGAGCCAAGTGTGAGGACACGCCCTCCCTTGTCATTTTTGGTCACAAGAGTTTTTTCAGTGCCTGTATCTACAAAAAAGGGCAGAGAAATGAAACAAATCTTTTTATCATCTAGTAAGAGATAAATACGGTAATTGGAAGCACTCATACAGAGGTAAGAAAGATACACTTCAACGTTTTATTTTTATTAGTCACTTATCAGAGCTGGAAAATAACTGTATTATTTTGTTCAACTCCCTTCTACTAAGATGGAAACATCCACGCAACAGTAGCTTCTGATCTGAGTAATGCTTGCAGGCACAGAACATTTTTATCTTATATAATTACACTTATTCAGTGTGTACGCATATGTACAGAGGGGCACATGTGCTGTGGGGTCCAGGGACAACCTGAGAGAGTCTTTCCCTCCACCGTGTAGGACCAGGAAACCGAACACAGCTCATCAGGTTTGCCAGCAAGTACCTTGCTGAACCCTTTCACCAGCATGAAGTTTAAGTTTTTACACAATTTATTATACAAATATAACATGATAATCCATAAAAGAATTTGAAACATAAACATGTATTATGTAAGAATGAAAATCTGGTTATCCTTTACTTTACAGCTAATATCCAGTTATGAGTGAGTACATACCATGCTTGTCTTTCTGGATCTGGGTTACCTCACTCAGGATAATTTTTTTTCTAGTTCCATCCATTTGCCTGCAAATTTTATGGTGCCATTGTTTTTAGCAACTGAATAATATTCCATTGTTTAAATGCATCACATTTTCTTTATCCATTCATTGGCTGAGGGGCATCTAGGTTGTTTCCAGGTTCTGGCTATTACGAGTAACACCGCTATGAACTGGCTTCCAGGGACCTATCCCAAATACTGGAGTGCCTTGCCCAGCCTTACTACAATGGGAGCAGCTTAGTCTTAGTCCTATCTCAACTTGATATGCCTGCTTCCTTGACACCCATGGGAGGCCTGCCCCTTTCTGAACAGAAACAGAAAAGAAGTGGATTAAAGGGGTGGGGGAAGTTGGGGGGAAATGAGAGGAGAGGTGGGAGGCTAAACTGAGGTCGAGATATAAAATAAATGAATACATTTAATTAATAAAAAAATCAAAGAATAAAAATCTGGGAGAAGCAGGAGAAAGTTGAAGTAAACACAAACTTTATGATTAAAGAGCTAAGTTGTCCTTTTTAACTAGTAGCTGATGTGAAAATCCTCCATTTTTATCAACTATACTAAGTGCATCATGTCAAGCATTTATTTTTAAATGGCAATTTTTTTAAAGCAAGCTCAAAATTACGTCATTTGAAACAGCCTAAAATAAAAGAAAAATTAACTACCAACATGATCATTTGAAGACCACACAGCCATAGGCAGCAATCCCATGACCTGCTTTCTGAGGAAAACTTTCTCCTCTGCAGCCCCTGGGGTTGCGCCTGCACTTGGGAGTCTCAGGGCATTAGCACCCTGGTGCATTGCTTTCCCAACCACTAGACCTATTTATACTACCAAGACAGACTCCACCCACTCCTTCTCCCCAAATGAACCAGCTCCCCATCAGCAGGCTGTGCCCTCATCCTCATCCCACCATTCTCCAGTAAGAACCAGCTAGAGTTAGGCACCATTAACGGCCAATCTGGAAAGGTAACCAAAAGAATACTGGGTTGTATTTAGTATAGAGGAAACAGCTGACAAGTTCTGAGTTCAAAGTCTGGCTATGTGACTCCCCGAATTAAGCCAACTGGGTCAGCTTTTGGTGATCCTGTTTCCTCTCCTCTACGAAGCGGGGGTAATAACCCATGGTGAGATTTTATAGAAATGGCATGCATTACTGGTTTTAAACCCTGAAAGGTTGCTGAGCATGCTGTTTCTACGGCCACGGCAACAGGACTGCCACAGTTACCACAGCTACTAGAACCCGGAATCAGCCCCGGCCTACAGTGTTCATTTTGTATGCTCCAGTGCACAGCTTCAACTGAGCTCTATCCCCTCGCCTATCTTAGGCTATACTTTATTTAAAGGAGCAAACAAGACTATCTAGGAACCACATTTGTCCCAGCAGCCTAGAGGGAAAAAAAAAGAAGGGCTATGGAAAACACAGAGTCCATAAAACGTCTATGTAAAATAACCACTGCTGAGAGAAACATGGGCAAGGGTGTTTTAACCACAATGCCCTCGGCTTTTGATAGCTTCTGCTTGTGTTTGGGGGAGGGCGGGCGCAAAAGGAAAGAAAAGAATCAGTAGTGAGCAACAATAGGAGGAGTTCAGTCCTGAGGAGAGAAAACTCCAAGGTCATACTGTATAGCCCAGCTTCTTCCCATTCCTTATAGGAATCAGGAGATAATACACAGAAAATAATTGGGGTAAAGAATTCATTGTATTGGTGGCCAAGGAAAACACCAGAAAGTGAAGAGGCCACACTTACCTAAATAGATATGGACACTGATGCTTGGCCCTCTCCAGACATTCAGGTCACAACTGTGTATGCAAAGAGAAAGAAGGCTGCAGAAGGCAGGAGAAAGCTGCAGTCAAAAAGCAGAGGCCTGGGAAGTGTGGGAGGGCAGTGAATATGATCACAGACCTTCACTGATCGCAGCAATGTTCCTGGCCATCTCGAAAATCACATATTTGGGAAACAAAGTGGTTTTCTAGTTTTTTGGTAATTAATAAATTACTGTAATAAGTGTGACCACATAATTGATCCAACAAAAGCACCTTTTCCATTTTAACCATGATATAACATTTTCATTGTGTAAGTCTAAAACTCACTGTACAGATACGCACATAAGCATCACCATTTCATGCTCTCATCCATGGACCAGCACCCAGGCATATTAGGATCACAAGCTCTTATGAAACACAGTGTCCTGGATGCTCAGGATCTGACTCAGTCACAGGCAGAGATCAAGAATCTGCCTTTTAAAACAAATTCCCAGAGAACTTTTAAGTACAGGATAGTTTTACAGGCTCTGACTGCAAGGCAGCCCTGGAATATCACTTGGTAAATCCAATTTACATTCACTTTACCCACTCTGAGAAATCTGTTGGCCTCATTTTCCTTGGCAGGCTGTACCTCCCCAAGACTGGAATCATGACTGTAAACGTCTCTGGGTTTGAAGCTTGCAGTCACTGCACACAGGGTGACAGAGCATCTTTAAAGAGAGTCTACACGGTCTGCTGAGGGTCCCATTAGCCTAACATGAAGAAGGTAAGCATCAGTTTGCCTTTTTGCTGCTACCGATCTCTCTCACCAATAGGCTGAAAAGTGATACTAGTTTACCCCTACTTGTAGTTCGTGTCCACGCTACGCTCAGAGGGCCAGAGCTGGCAAAGAGGCTGCATAGGATACAATCCCTAGAAAGCTCTCTTCCTTGGCCAGTTTGCCTAATGCATTGATTATAAGTAACTTTCTGTAAAAACACAGTTCTTATACATTATAATGTGATCCTGCTTTTAAATACTAATATTCATACATGTTTTGGGGAATATTTCTGTTCCTTAAAATGCAATAGAGAAAAAAGACACTCCTTTGGAAACCATGTTGGACTTCTTTTAGAAGATGAAGTGAGGAAAGGAGCGATGGCTCAGCAGTAAACACAGGCTGCTCGTCCAGAGAATACACGTTCCCAACACCCACATGGAGGCTCACAATTGTCTTTAATTCTAGCTCCAGGTGATTCAACGCCCAATGCATAGGCAAACATACAAGCAAAACACTCATGCGCATAAAAATATTTAAATTTTTAAATATAAGACATGTTTACAGTCCGTTACTAAAATGCAACATAAAACCAACAAAGCTCCGTTTAACTGGTTGAAGCTTGTGGCATTCAAGTAACATTCTCGTTCCCGAGCTTTTTATCTGGAGGTATCTAAGAAATGGTTTCCACTTGTAACAGAATTCAGAAAAGCACTCTAGTAAGATAAAACTGCCTTTTTTGTTTTTTGTTAAAAGTGAGATGCAGCATTCCACTTACTTGACTCCCCTGCCCACAAACACAATGCTGAGTTTACAGAATGAGGATATTTGGTACAACATCCAACACCTTCGACAGGGCAACACCAAAAGGCATGGTGACAGACTATAGCCTGTCTGTCACCACGTGCAGAGCCTGTGGTCAACTCATTATGTCCTGAAAAGCATCACACTGTATCCTTCAATCTGGGGTACCACATCAACTTGAGTTACATAAGACAGAATATTCATGCTACCGGTGTTAAATATCTGTTATTGCCATTGCCTGGGGGAGTATAAAGCTCACATGTGTGCAACAGTCATTCATGAATATTTGATAAGTACAGCAAAATTTTGTTAAACAGAACAACTGAAGTCCTGGCAAACACAAAAGGTTTGCAGCAGGAAAGCACCAAGTGAGGGACAGCTGACTGGGTCTACTAAGAAAACTTGCAATTTCACCTCAGGCAAAGCCAAGCCCCAGGTTTCCTCGGGCAAAGCCCTTTACCCCAGGTTTCATGGGAAGTAAAATGAGCCAAGTTGGACAATGGGATTCTTAGAGCTCACTCTGATTCTGGGCTCTTCATGCAGTCTCAAGCAGGCTCCAAACCCGCAAAGATGAAACACACTGCAAGGCTTGCAGAGAAATTCATTACTATCTGCTTACTCCCACTGTGGGTTATAGAATTATAAGCCTGATAAATAGCAAAATCATAGCCGTCATGCACAAGCTGAAGTGGAAAAAAAAAAAAATCAGGGGTAACATCTGGATACCCAGGCACTAGATCTGAATAACAGAGAGCAGAAGGTATACAGTCATTTTAAAAAGAAAAGAGAAGGAAAATCACATCTGTTCTTTTGGAAGATTCTCTATAGAACAATTATCCAAAAAAGAAGAAGCGATACTTCTACAGACTAAGTAAGCATGATTTACACTAACTGTACTGTCATGTGTTCAACAAATACTTGCTGAGCAACTACTGTGTGCCTAGAACTGGGAAAAGAACAAAAATAAGACAAGCAGTTTCTACAGTTTGAAGCCAGTTAAAGGAAAGAAGAGCCCAATAAATTAACATTAAAGAATTAATTACTATAAATGTGCTGACTATAACACAAAAGAAATAGATGCAGGGTATCCCAAGAAAGCCTCAGCACATAAGAAGCTGGAAGTGAGAGCCGGGAGGTTTCCCTGACACGGTTTCTACCTAAGCTTGAAGGACTGCAGCAGAGGTGCAGTGCTTGCTCTCTGGAGAAAGCATTCAAGCAGAAAGGCATCCTTTGATGCTTTGATGGAATTTAGAACCACCTAAGAGATAAAACTTTGGGTATGTTAATGAGGGAGTTTCCAGAAAGGTCTAACCAAGGTGAGAAATCCCACCTTGGATGTGGATGGCACCACCTCATGCGCTGAGGTGCCAGAGACTAAAAAGGAGAAGAAAGTAAGTAAACATGAGCCTATGAATGCAATGTGATCCAGTCCTACTGCTGTGCCCTACGGTCTTGATCATCGTATTTCCTTCCTGGTCTTGATGACTGTACTTCCTTCCTGGTCTTAATCTGTATTTCCTTCCTTGTCTTGATAACTGTACTTCTTTTCTGGTCTTGATCAGCGTATTTCCTTCCTGGTCTTGATGATTATAGTTCCTTCCTGACATTGATGACTGTATTTCCTTCCTGGTCTTGGCCACTCTACTTACTGACTTCCTGACATTGATGACTGTATTTCCTTCCTGTCTTGACCACTGTACTTCCTTCCTGACACTGATGACTATTTCCTTCCTGGTACTGATAGGTTATATTTCCTGCCTTCAGTTGCTCTTGCCAGATGTTTTGTCACACGGCAGGACAGTAATAAAATAATCTACCTGTTAATTTTTGTAACTGAAAGCCAGGCTTGTTTGCAATCATCCATAAATGATCACTTCCAAAGTAGAGGCGAGAGGCTCAGAATTCAAGGTCAGCCTCACTACATAGCAAGTCTGAAGTCAGCCTGTGGTACATGAAACCCCCTCTCAAGTACAGAAAAGAAAACCAGGGGCACAGGAATCATGTAGCTGCCTAACATAAGAAGAGCACCATGGGAAGAATATGAACACTGTGACCAGCAGCACAGAACACTCAGCTGGAGATGGAGAAGGCAGGGAAATCACTGACATGCTTACTATTCCTTTGCCCCCTTTAAACATAGCAGTCAAAAAAACTCATTCTTAATTCTGAAGTCTAGCCCCAAAATAATTAATCTCCCAAACAGTTTAGTGTGATTAACCTTCTCTAAAAGAAACTGTTGATCCTTTCCAGAGACCACCTGGGCAGACTCGGAACCGTTCTCATATGCTAATAGCGGCTGGTTTTAATCATCTTCTCTATTAAAAAAAAAAATCACTGCATTCGAGTTGACAATTTGTGTTCCAAGTTTCCTTTCCAAAGCTGTCTTTAAAGTCCAAGGCAAATAAAAACCACCATCCAGAGTTGCTTACAGAACCAACAAGGGACCCTTGACTCCTGCAGACCTGGTTGGCAGCAGCAATCCAAGTACTTTATGAAAATCTCCACACAACTCAAATTTTTAAGCAGAGAACTGAAGTTTACATCCACAAATCTGTTTGATCTCTGCAGTTGTAAAACCATATGGCACACAGAGAAAAACAAATTATCTTTGCTTATGAAATAAGAACCTTCTGTACGCTTCAGGACAGACCAACAGCTACGCCTGTCCCGCTTGCTGCCCCACTGGCTGCATATCACTACAATTAACTTTCTCTGATCCTTTGTAAGAATGGAGACTTTTGGTTTAGAGTTTGTTTGGTTTTTTGTGCTGGGTAGGTTAGAGCAAAGAAGAAAAAGTATAGAGGATTTGGGCTGGGGGGTGAGAGAATTCTAAGCACAAGCTCAGATGCAAGAACTTCCATATTCTTCCTATGAATGTTTTACATGTGATTCTTTTCATATGCTATTTAATGACTTTGACTGTTGAGAAGACAAAGCCGTGTATGTCAATATTTACAATGTAGGATAGAATAACACTTGTAAAAGGAGATATGTTCTTATACTAAATGGTTCTGTACCATCCAGAAAGAGTTTAATAATCTGTGAAACTTCCCAGCGATTGGCTACATAAAACAACCAAAATATGGCTTGGCAACAGAAAGGAAGTGCTCGCATGTGGCTGAATTCTGCCACTCCCATTTCTTGTGCATGGCACTGCCGCACTAACACCATCCTCCTGCATCCCGCGCAGCCGTAAAGCTCATTGTCAAATTGTATTTTTCAAAACTTTCTAAGTTAAAACTTTCTATCAACAAACAAGCACACATAAGGATATATAAAATTTATTTCTAAATGAAATGAGCAGCAAAGATGATGCAGGAGAAAATCTGCTCAACAACAAAAGCTGCTGAAATGCAACAGAGGAAACAGTAGACTGTCAAGCCCAGTGTCCGCCAGTGCTCGCCTTCCACGGCAGGTTCCTCCAGGGATGGAACTCAGGTTGTTGGGCAAGTGTTCTGCCTACTGGGCCATTTTATCAGCCCAGTAGTAAGCACTTCTAATGGTTACAGAATCCCCTTCTTGCCTATACATGCACCTTATGCACCAAGTGTAGGTAGACTGAGTAAATGGGATTATTCATTCGGGTTTTCTAAGACAATCGTATTAAGAATAACAGCTCCAGCCAGGCGGTGGTGGCGCACGCCTTTAATCCCAGCACTCGGGAGGCAGAGGCAGGCGGATCTCTGTGAGTTCAAGACCAGCCTGGTCTACAAGAGCTAGTTTCAGGACAGGCTCCAAAACCATAGAGAAACCCTGTCTCGAAAAACCAAAAAAAAAAAAAAGAATAACAGCTCCAGTGGACCTATCTTTCCATTGTATAAACTAACAAGAATAAGTGCTCCCTAAAATTCCTCCGGTGGACAGGAGGGCTCGGTCTTCACTACACCTTCCAGCAAACCCCACTCCACACCTACCCAGAGAAGCTGAGATACTAGAAGCCAAAACTGAGAACTGCAGTTACCTCTCAGAGCCCACCAACAGTCTGGGGAAGGCTTCCAAGAGGTCAAGAGAGGAAACTTACCCTCCGGCTATTGTCAACTATAAACTTAAACACCTTTTAAACATACAGATTACAGGTGCAGTCCTGGGGAAGTCAGTGACATGTCTGTCACTAAAGAGCAGTGTTGCCAGTCTGCCTGGAATCCCATCGGCTGAGCTCCGAGCATTCTCATACTTTTCTCTGGGCTCACTTGCTATACCCGGCAAACTGCAATGGAGGACATCTCTTATTGTCTAAACCTGCTGTCAGGAAGCCCTGACCCCTAGCTCAGGAAGGCATGGCTTTACATATTTGACAAGTGACAGCTGAAGACAGCCTATTCCTGACTTCTGGTTAACAGTCCATTCACAGAAGCAAACCTAAACAGCTATGGATTCTTTAGGTTCTCCAGGAGATCGACAGTTCTACAAAGGTCTACAGGGACATTAGGAATAATCAACATCAAATTTGCAGCTGTCAGAAAATGTTGTGGATTATTGTTTTATTTTTGTGGGGTTTTTTGTTGCTGTCATTGATTTTTTTTTTTTCAGTGTCCCAAACAACAATGTAACCCTGGCTGACTTAGAATTCCTGCCATGTAGACCAGGCAGGTCTTGAACTCACAGAGATTTACCACCCCCAATTCAGGGCTGGGATTAAAAGTGTGAGCCACCATGCCCAGCCAGGTGCTTCTTTTATTCGTCTTATAATCCAAGTTATCAGTTGAGTTTGTTTTTGTCTTTTCCATTTTCCGTCCAGTGAAGCTCTGGGTCACAGACAAGTCAGACCTGGGGCTCACCCTTCTATCCATGGTGCCGATGTTGATAACCAATACCATGAGATAAGGGATCTATCTCAGCTGCAGGAATGACAAACAGAACTTGCCAAAGAATCACCCTAAGTTCTTATTACCCAAGTTAGGGTATAACTCAGGAAAGGCATTTTTAAATGAACAAATGAATCTAGTAAGGGCAGAAACTTCGCAAGCAAAAATCTATCTTCAGCATGGCATTTTTACAGCAACATGCTGGAATTTTCCTGTTTTGAAAAATGAGACACTGACTGATACATTTAGCCAAATATTCTGATCTGTCATCATTCTAAATATATGGGCCCATCTTTCAGCAAACAAATTAGCAGGTAATATATCATCCCTGAGCGTACACCCTTGCCTGGAAGCTCTATAAATACAGAGTAATCAAGTCCGGCAGTTACAGAGGGTAAAACGCCAAACACTGCTCACTTCAGTTGAGCAAAAGTCCCTTGCATCAATCAAAAGTAGGGTGTCATAAAAAGTGTTACGCTTTTCCTTCCGGAGAGGGAAAAGAAGGAGGCAGAAAATAAATCACCCTCACACTCCCTTTCTCTGATGGAAGAGAAGAAGGGATGAGTCTTAGACAATGGATGACCACACCGCTCTTCGAGTATGCCTAGGAAGCAGTGAGCCAAGTCCTAAGTGTGAGGCGGCCAGGTGAGGAGGAAGCGGCCCCTTCCCTACCTTTACCTACAGAAAGACTCAGGGCACACAGTTCTCCCGGTAGAGAAGCTACAAAGGCTAACTTGGTCTCAGATCCTCAGAACAGCCCCAGTCCTCTCTTAGATTCTGATTGAAACAACAACCAACTAGTTTCCGAGAGCAAAGGGGGGAGTAAAGTTCTTAAATCATTTAATTCTGCCAATTAGTTCCGCAACTATGGCATTAAAGAACTATGGACACTTATCCACTGGAAGTGGATCAAAAAGTGGGTTCTCTTAATGCCTATTAAATAGTACTGAATTTCAAGCCTCACTGACCAAGGTCAAATCTGAACCAATGTGAAAACCTCCACTTCCGATCACTAATCCCTTGAGCCATCTATTCTCCCAACAGGCAAAGGGGGAAAAGAGCAGCGTACTGGTGCCACTTAACATGGTTACTTTCTACACAAACTTCAGCTCTTGTGCCTAGCATTCATCTGTGAAAAGCTACAGAGTAACCAACAACAAAAAGAAAACCACCTGGCAACTTTCAGAAACAGCTACTGCTACAGCATTAAGGCTTAGAGGAACGAATTCTATTCTTTGTTTCACACAAATTGGGGAAAGTATCTATCCATTGCGCAACCATGCAACCCCCACCCCCTGCACTGAGTTTTCTCCCACCAACTGGGGGGAATACAAGGATAGGTCACTGGGCATTCATTGTCAAAGCATTCATTTCCAGTCACTGTGTTTCCGGTGGCTGGCCGGTTTGTATGGCGATCCACTGGGGACTCACAAAACTTTGCGACAACAGTGCTCTAGAGTTGGGAGGGATGACGAAGAGGCACTAACATGTCATGCAGCTGTGCCCTCAGCAGGGAATACTTACTATGAAAAACTCAAAAAGGAAAGTTTTCAGTGCCTCCCTAGACTAAGTAACCTGACAGTTCACATTCTAGGATCGCTGCTATAGACACGCCCCAGGTTCTCACCCAGTCCAATGCATTGCCTCCTGGTGGCCTTCCACATAACTAGGACTTGAAAGACAGTTGACCACAGTCCAGGAATGTTTTAATTTTTTCCAGGTTCGCTGGAAATCAAGCCATCAAGTATAGAGACTTCACAAAAATGTCACATAGACTACATCTATTGCATCAAATGTATCACAAGTGCCAAAAGAATGTACTTGCTCATGTGATCACTCTACTCCCAAAGATGACTCAGCCTGTAAAGGAGCTTACTAAAAACCCCAACAACAACAACCTGAATTCAATCCCCAGACCCTGCATGACGAAAGGAGAGAGGCAACGCCCACCAAGTGTCCTCAGACCTTCCACACTCGTGCCAAATGAATAAATAAATAATTTTAAAGGAGGGAAGGAAAAGTATTCCCTGGGATCTGGGGAAGTAACACTGTGGTTGAGCATATACAAGGACCTGAGTTCAGTTTCCACTACTGGGGGCAGAGGGGCTGTTTCTTACCTCATTCTCCCCACAGAGCTAACCACTTTCCCGATGTTTTTCACACACTTCTTGAAACTATCATTAGATATCTTCTCTTTGTTTTAACGGCATGAGTAATATATGCCCACAAACTCAAATAATAACTAGCATGTACAGTAAAAATGATCCTCTCACCTCCCTCTCAGCCTCGTTAAATATGTGATCCCTGCAGTAACACAGGCACACTCTTTCTGCTCCCAGGCGGTCACAGCTAACAGGCTCCACACTCCATGAGAGCAAGAGTTTCCTTATGTGCATCGCATCTAGTGCCTGGCACACTGCTGAAACAAATAGTTCCTCAAGAAAAACACACCCAATCAGTGATTGGAGGGGAGTACTCACAGTGGCTCTGGACACAGGAGAAACTAAATCGCTGTGTTTTTAAACAGGTCAGAGTCTATGCTATCTGAGGGCTAAAGGACTGAGGGGTCAGAAAGCACGTGACTGTGCAGCTCCAGGTGGTACAAAATAACCAGATGGTTAGTGAGGCTCAGCACAGGGATACTGAGCACAGCAGCAGCTCTTTCTTATAAAAAAAAAAAATGAGTAGGAGGAAAAGAAAGAAGAACCAAACAAGGAAGAGGAAGGTGAGGAGAAGGGAGGGAGGGAGGGAGGG
>NW_026067976.1:1912110-1918301 GCF_014885135.2 Alexandromys fortis | reverse complement strand
GATAGATAGATAGATAGATAGATAGATAGATAGATAGATAGATAGATAGATAGATAGATTGATTGATTTATCCCAGCAGAGGTAGGTGGATCTCTGAGTTCAAGGCCAGCCTGGTCCACAAGAGCTAGTTTCAGGACAGGTTCCAAAGCTACAGAGAAACCGTGTCTCAAAATAAATAGATAGATAGATAGATAGATAGATAGATAGATAGATAGATAGATAGATAGATAGATAGATAGATAGATATAGATAGATAGATAAATAAAGGCAAGCTGGGATGTAGCTCAGATAGTGTACTTGCCTGGCATGCACCAATCCCTAGGTCTGAAACACAGCTCCAGATAAACCTAGGTGTGGTGGTGTGAACCCAGAAAGTGGGAGGTAGAGGCAGGAGGGCAAGGAGTTCAAGGTCATACTCAGTTAGGAACCAACCTGGCTGGTCTACATGAGACCATAGAACATGAATACATATTATTATCATGATAGTGCTTCAAAACATTTCTGGTGAGACCCTCCTCTGCAGACAGCCATGTCAGTCCCACCAAACCAAGCTGCTGCAAACTAGTGTGCCCCAAGGCACACACACGCACACACACACACACACACACACACACACACACACACACACACACCAGAACCTACATCCTTTCCAATGAGGATACAAGTATAGAATGAAGAGAATGTAGCAAAGACATCCCAACAGAAATTAAAACAAATAATAAATTCCTTTACCTGAGGGGAAAGAGCCTCTGTTTAAAAAGAGGTCATCTTTCCCTTTTAGTTAAAGCTGACTGAGCCCTTGCTATGTACAAATAACTTGTCTGTATTTCCACCTAATCCTCTTGATAGTCCTAACAGGAAGTACCGTATTAACTTCAGAACAGAGGAAACTCAGGTTCAGAGAATTTAATCACAGTGAAGTGAGCAAGAGTATGGATTCCAACCAAGGATCTGAGAATCACATCTTTGGCTTAAGATGCAAAACCAGATAAATACAAAAACTAGTTTTTACGTGAAAGGGAGGGGTGTAAAATCTATTTCAAAAGAATCCTGCAAAGAAAACTGTCTGTGGCCTTGGGTTCAATCTAACTCTGGTGAGAATAGCATTTATACTTCCTCTGTCCATCTCTCCAATCAACGAGGAAATCACAGATGGTACATGCTAGGAAGAGTTTATTTAACAATGCTACAAAACCCAGTAAGACCAGTACCAACAACGGACACTGTATCATTCACAAACGCTGTGAAGAAATATTATTTCCATTTTATAAACACTGAGCCTCGGAGAAGCCAGAGAGCGTACTCAGCATAGCTGCTGATGAGCAGAAACTGACTTCTAGACCCACTAAGCCCAGCTGGTCCTTGAAAATGTGGCTCACTGCTCTGCAGACATGGTTACATCCACTCTGAACAGCCAGCATCTCCACTCCCACACTATAAACACCCAATCACGACACTTACCAAGATGTCTCCAGACTTCCCAAAGGTTTAGAGCCATCAGGACAATTACACAGGGGATATTTTACAACATATTTGGAATTAGGCTTGACATTACAAGAAGTGTGCAAGCTGATCATGACGAACTACAATAAAACCCCACAAAGAGGAACTAAGGAAAATGTGGTGGAGCCCTCAGCACTTACAACAGCAGCTTTAGAAAGAAGTGGGGGGCGTGAGGAGGTCACCTCCTGGAAGCTCTACTTTCCATGGCTCTGAGAATTCTTCCTCTAGCTACTTTCAGCTCACTCCTGGTTCCTCCTAAGTGAGCTAACCGTACCTACTTATTTATAGGTAGAGCATGTGGCATCCCTGCTCCATCCTCAACAAGGATCAGAAGTTCAGTCAAGCTTCTTCCCATGATGCAATGCAAACCTAGCCGTTCATCTGGCGAGCTGAGGAATGACCCAGCTAGCCTACACTCCTTTCCCTCCCTTCTTCCCACACAATACATCTTCGGAGTGAAGATCCCCAAATTTGGGGGATTTAGTTCAGTAATTCTCTTATTCCGCAATGCTGTAATTTCACTTTACTGGACTTTCAGATAGGCTTTGTTTGGCATTTTATTATTCCAGTGCCAACTACCCACTTAAAATTCTAGACCTTGGCTTTGATAATAGAATATGAAAAACGCCAGGACACCATATCTGTCCCAGGGACAAAAAATTCTGTGAGCTGCCGGCAGTTGTTTTATTTATTTAAACAGGGACAGCAGTCAGAATTCCGGAGAATTCAGTCAGGGTGTCTCAATTTTCTCCCATCGACCTTGCTAGCCTGGTAGTAATAAAATGTAACTGAAGACTAAAAGGATTTTCTGTTTTCAGTGTTGGTCACTGATTCCAATGTAGGTGAAATTAAAATCAGTAAGGCTAAAACACCACACTTTCAAACATGAAAACTACTTCTCCTGCACCCATAAGAATTTTTTGCATTTTTTCAAGCTAATTACTTTCAAAGTATTTTTACTTAAATAAGATTCTTAGCATGCCTACAACAAAGGAGGTTTACATGCATGTACATTTATGACACAGATGGGAAAAGGTACGCTGAACATTTAAGAACTCTCTGTGACTGTTGGTATGATAAAGAAATCAAAGGTTTAAACAAAATTAAAACTTCAAAAGCCCAACTTCCATGAACAGCAATACAGAAAGCTTCAAGTTGGTAATTCTGGGAAATCATAGCAAAACTGATTGTTCTCTGAAAAACAACCCTTTAAAGGGAAAACCTACTGGCCCCGATCCAGCCCCCCTCCCAAATTCCTCTCTTCTTCCTCCCCCCCTCCCCTCCACCCCCTTTTCAAACTCCTTTTGATTCTTACTCCCCACTTAGAATGTGGGGTTAAGGACTAAGGGCTCTGACCTTTAAGTCTAATGTGAAAAAAGCCACTGCCTGAAGATGAGTCACGGGCAGACCGTGTAAACTAACTCCACAATTGCCTGACTGTATTTCTGACAAAGTTAAGAAACTGTGGGTGAAACCCAGGACTTCTTACTCATTGCAGAAAGGCCTGTCACTGCAGCAGAGAAAGGCGGTAGGTCACTTAGTCAGAGGAGCAAGGCAAACAAAGACCCACACAGGTATACACACATACACACAACCTCCCTTTGGGCATACGTTTGTTTTCATACAGTTCTATTGGGCTTTGGAAGTGAGTATTTTTAGTAGGTATTAACAAACGCAGGTGAGTTTCCGAACTGCCAACAAAAGCTTGTCCCTTCCCAAATACACTTTGTAACTGCAGCAAAAGTGAAACTAGACCAACAGGATTACAGCACACTGAAGAAAAGTCTGCCCAGTAAAGAAGTAACACAGTGAAGAAACAACCTATAGAATGCAAGAAAATATGTACAAATCTGAAAAATACTAACATACAAATAAATGAGAAACTAAACTCAACAGCAAAACAAAAATTTATTAAGATGGGGAAGAAAAATTAAAAAAAAAACACTTCACTAGGTATTTCTAAGACAGGCAGAGATACAGGCTGTAGCCATGTTTATAGTCACAATTCTATGGCGTTTCAAGGTCCCTGCCAGCCAGCAAGCTACAACAGACAACACTCAAGTCCTCTCTCTGTAGCCGGCCCTCCTGCCTCCAACAGTCAGAGTTTGCCCTGGCAGGATGGCCCAGAAAGCCGGCATTTTAAAACAACACAACATTTTCCTGCTACGGCTGAAAACCGAAAAGCATGCGTTCAGCTTTTCGTCAACACCATTTAAGTGTTTCGTGGCAGGACCTCTTAATGAGCTGCAGGGTTTTGCATCTGAAGCTGAGTCAGGAAGCCTCTCTTAGATGAGAGCGCTTGCTTGCCTCTAGCAAGCGGAGCAGACCCAAGAAATTTCTGCTACCAAGAAAACATGCTTCACTCCATTCCAAGAGGCTTGTGGGAAATGGTCAACATCCGAGAAATGCACGTTAGAAACAGCGCCTCATGCTAAAGTGGCTTTCTTCAAATCTCAAAAAGAGAGCGAATGTTGGTGAGCACACAGAAAAAGGGGAAACCCTGCACACCGCCCCAGAGATACCGGCGCTACTCGCTCACTGCAGCCTCGTTCACAAAGCCAAGGCACACAGCAGCAGGTGCCACAAGCCGGTGAATAAGTAAAGAAGGTATACACAGACACACAAGATCAGCCGACCTTTAGAGGAGAGCCTCCTCATTCGCAAAAGCATAAATGACCAAAGTGGAATAAGCCAAACATCAAAATGCAAATACTGCATAACCTCACTTAAACATGGAGTGTAAAAACAGGTAACGCTCAGCTGCACAGTGTCACCACGGACTGGACTCACTTGGTGGAGGGTGGGAGGGTAGAGTAAGTGATGGAGATCTTGGTGACCACAGTTAATAATGATGTATCTGCATTTTAAACTTGCTGAGAAATATTTTTTAATGTTCTCACAACAAAAAGTATAAGGTTGGGGCCAGAGAGATGGCTCAGCAGTTAAGAGTACTTGCTGCTCCTACAGAGGACCCAAGTTCAGATCCCAACACCTACATGATGGCTTTTTTTAAAAAAATCTTATTCTATTTATACTATTTCTCACCACAATGTACATTTTTCTATATAACCAATATAACACATCAATACATTAGTCACAGTAAATATGTCAACAAAGTAACACAAACCAAGAAAACATCTCATACTTTTGTAGATAAAAATCCTTTTAAGTTATTACTTAGAACTGTTGACATTTAACAGTAATTGAGTGTGGACTATGATAATAAATGCTATCTTTTAGGCAAACAAAGGTCCAAATAAAGTACCAACTTTAGAAAAATGAAGCACAACATTTGTATGTCTGAAATTCTCTCTGCACCCCCCAACCATCTTTAGTTCCAGAAGATCCAAACATCCAACACCCTCTTCTTTTGGCTTCTACTGACACGCATGCACTACAAATATACCAATACAGGGAAGACACTCATATACATAAAGTAAAAATAAATACATCTGTTTGAAAAAGCACCTGAAGTAGTAGGTAATTTAATTAACTTAACATCAGTATTCCACACTATATATGCACATATCAAAAACATTATATTCCAAGAAGTATAAGAGTGTGTCAATTAAAAGTTAATCAACAATAATAACTTCAAGATTTCTCATTCTACTTGTTTAGTTTTAGGGACAACAAAAACTCATGAGTTAGTTTGTTGTTGTTGTTATTTATATGAAGGAAAATTAACACTAAGAAGCCTCCATCTGAAATGGGAAACACTTGTCTAGCACACTTGAGGTCCTTGGTTCTATTCCTAAAAGTGCACACACACACCAAAAAAAAGAAAAAAGAAAAACTACAAAGTCTCTTCTTAATCAAACAAATGGTTTTTTTCACTCATAGATATACTTTTTCTTTTATAAAAGCATATATGCACAGACAAAATAAAGTGTCTCAGAGGAGGATGTGTGAGAGCATTAATGGAGGATAAAAAATGATGAAAATTCATTATACATGTGAGAATATCATGGGACCATCATTATGAATTTAAAACAAAACCTTTTTTAAATTTTCTTTAAAAGTTTAAGTAATAAAATGTTATTAAAATTTTAAAAAATTAAAAAAAGAAGTATCTGCAGGCTGCTGTGCAAGATGACTTCAAGATACTTGGTTTTGAGTGAGGTAAGCCAGACCCAAAAAGAGGAACATGGAATGTTCTCACTCATATTTGGTTTCTAGCCATAAATAAAGGACATTGAACCTATAAGTTGGGTTCTTAGAGAAGCTAAATAATAAGGAGAACCCAAAGAAAATCCTGAATATTTCTCCTGAATATTAAACTTCATCAGGCGATGAAAGGAGACAGAGACAGAGAACCACATTGGAGCACCGGACTGAAATCTCAAGGTCCAAATCAGGAGCAGAAGGAGAGAGAGCACAAGCAAGGAACTTAGGACTGGGAGGGGTGCACCCATACACTGAGACAATGGGGATCGGGAACTCACCAAGGCCAGCTGGCCTGGGTCTGAAAAAGCCTGGGTCAAAACTGGTCTCGCTGAACATAGCGGACAAGGAGGACTACTGAGACCTCAAGAACAATGGCAACGGGTTTTTGATTCTACTGGACCTAGTGGTTTTGTGGGAGCCTAGGCAGTTTCGTGGATGCTCACCTTACTAGACCTGGATGGAGGTGGGTGGTCCTTGGACTTCCCACAGGGCAGAGAACCCTGATTGCTTTTTGGGCTGAC
>NW_026067976.1:1874085-1911585 GCF_014885135.2 Alexandromys fortis | reverse complement strand
GGGTGGGTGGGTGGAGAGAGAGAGAGAGAGAGAGAGAGAGAGAGAGAGAGAGAGAGAGCGCTAAAGGAAATTCAAGTACAGTTAATTTTAGATTAAAACAAAATTGTAATAAGCTGAAGTCTAACCCTGGTGACATGGAATTAACCTCCCAGATGATTTTTATAAATACATAGTAATTATAATTAATTACTGAACTCATCTCATACATGACATTATGACAGAAACCATCTATCTCATGTAGTCCTCCATAAAGCCAAAACTGCATTTTCCCATCTACAGATGAGCTTAAGAGAATCTGCCCGATATAAAACATGTTGTATTTTTGCTCATTTGTTGATTTGGAGTGACACAGACCAGACTAGGATACTTAGGAGAACACTGAATCCTCATATTAATTATTAAAATCAGAGGACTTATTAAAAAGCAGACTGCTGAGTGTGGGGCACTGTGCCCAGAGTCTCTGAATCAACAGGCTGGGGGGAAGGCCTGATCATCTATTTCTGACAAGCCAGGAGGTGAGGACGCTGAGGCTCATCTGCACTAATGACCCATTGCCTCCCGTATGCTGATCAACAGGAGACATGCTGAAGATCTCAAGTACAGGCAGAGAAGAATGACTGGTGTTTAACAGAACTTGATTCCAGAGCCTGAGTTTTCCAATTACAGCCAGCATCACGGTTCTAGGACTGTGAATTCAACCTACTGCACGCTAAAAGAAAATGTCAATGATCTGCACTAAGCATCCACGGGCTTCCTTTATTCTTCAGTATTCCTCAGAAATGCAATATTTAAAACAATAGCATTTACATTTTGTTTGGTATTAAAAGTAATCTGGATACGACTCAGGTATATAAGAGGATGTACATGAGTTACACAGGAAGGTTATTCCACTTAAATGAAAGACCTGGGCATCTTTGGGTTTTCCTATCTATGAGGCACCTTGGAATCGGTCCCCTGAAGACACTGAAAGACGACTATATTTAATGCATGCCACATATTCTGCAGAGGACAATTCTTCCAAGAGTCACTATAGTGCAGAGCCTGTGACCCAGGATAGGTTCTGCAACACTGTCCTATGTCCATTATCTTCTCCCAGAGGTCTAAGAAATACATCCTTCTACCTGTGGGCTCCAGAACAGCACATCGCTCTTTGTAATGACTTATCCCTGGATCTGACTAGTTACTAACCCAGGGAAGACAGCAGAAGTCTCAGTTAGCAGTTTCTTGTCATTATAAAGGGCTCAACACTCAGTTGCAAGAAAGCATCAGTTTCAAGGCAGGAACACGAACCTGACTAGGGGAAAGACGCTGACATACTGAACTTGTGGAGTTGAGCTCTCGGATCTTTCAAAACATGAAGTAATCGGTTCCATTCAGGAATTTGAAGGTTTGTTCTTATCTTTCCAGAGACACTGACCTGAAAAACCAAAACTACCCTCCAGAGAAGAAAACACAGCTTTCATTCCAAAGCACCGTCTCAGCTCACAGAACTTTAAATCTAGTAAACCCTCCCATTAAGACTAACAGTCCTGATGCCTCGGAGAGTCAACTGACCACTCTCTGACTTTCACACCCACATGCTAACCAGTGACCACTCTCTGACTTTCACGCCTACGTGCTAACCACTTGGGCAATGGGTGCACACTTGCTCATGGAACACATTCTACACTTAGTGCACTGAAGGGCAGCGTCTCAAGCCAAAGGCCACTGGAAAAGATGAGACAGTCAGAGGGAAATTCTGTGGTTGGGCTGAGCTCCTAATACTACAGGGCTGTCAGTCAGTCCTCGGCCTCAAGTGTAGCTGACAACCACACTGAGTAGCCAGCAGGAGACTACAGCTCCTGAAACAGGCTGCTAGGACAAGGAGCAGCTGCTTGGCTGCTCAGCTAGCCTTTCCCAGCAGGCCTTGCAGTTCCCTTGACAGGCCAGCTCTACAATTTCACTCTAGGTGTCATTCCTAGAAAGTCAGCCCACGGCAGTCCTTTCTGCCCCTTCGAGATATATTGAGCACCTAATCCCTCTATCAAATCCCTCCCTGCTAAAGTATATTAGAGCAGCTGATGCTATCAACAGGAGAATCTAGGCCTAAAGAACAAAAAAGGAAAGAGGAAGGAAGGAAGGAAGGAAGGAAGGAAGGAAGGAAGGAAGGAAGGAAGGAAGGAAGGAAGGAAGGAAGGAAGGAAGGAAGGAAGGGGAAGGAAGTTCCTTCCCAGTCTCATGATTAGCAAAGGGTATCCTTTAGAAAGGGATTCATAGGAAGATAGCAATAGAAAAACACAATTAGAAGATCTGGAGGCTACTCAAAGGAGAGGCCAGCCTGAGCCAGAGAAGGCCCTGTCTCCAAAATAACTATAAATACACTTTACCTAGGTATGGTACCACATGCCTGTAATCCCACCACTTCAAGAACATGTGTTAGAAAGGAGCTACAGCTTGAGGGCCATCTTGGGGTACAGACTGTAACACTGACGCAAAAGAATGCATCACTGAGCTGAAGATAAGGCTCAGCAGTTAAGAGCACTTGCTGCTCTTCCAGAAGACCCAAGGTCGGTTTCCAGCCCCCACACCCTTTGGCTCACGACTGTAACTAGCTCCAGGTGTCGGACACTCCTGCTGCCCTCCATGAGCACCGACACACATGAGCACAGACACGCGCACACACACACATCCACATAAATAGTTAAATCAATGAAATGAGCTTCAACTTGTTTCTTTTTCCCTCCTTGCATGGAGCTATTAGGCTACTGAAAGTTCCGTGAGTTTTCCTATGCTTATTACACTTCTATTGACAGCGCGCACCTAAGGGGACATCTCGCTTATCACTAACAATCCTGACAAACAGGGAATCAAAACAACAACAACAAAAAAAAAAAAAAAAAAAAAAAAAAAAACCATTGGGAACCTGCTGAGAGTCATTTTAAGGATATGTTTTAATTTTCTAAGACACTGTCAAGTGGGAAAGTCATGGAGAAGTAGTCTTGTGGTTAGAACAAGGGCGGGCTCTTCTTTAACCTAAGCCTTGCCCAGTAGGAGACAAGGAAAGGGCAGGATACAAGAGTAGATGCTGGAAAGGCCTCCAGCCTGCTGATCCACTGGGGAACCAAGAATAGAGGCAGGTCCCCTTCTCCCCAACACTCTAAGGTGGAGAAGTAAGGAGCCCCTTTTATTAGGTTATGGTTTGTTAAGGTGTTTTTCTGTATTTCATTTATTAATGGGGGATATCTGTTGTTGGGGGATTGGGAATGGTTGGTTGTTTTTGCTGTTGCTTGTTTTTTGTTTTGTTTTGTTTTGTTTTTCTCACTAAGTAGCTGTGGTTGTCCTGGAATTTACTATGGACAGTAGGCTGAGCCTGAACTCAAGAGAGCTACCTGCCTCTGCTTCTAAAATGCTGGGGTTGAAGGCTGTGCCACCACGCCCAACCCTATCTTTTATTCTTTCAGTACGTCCCGGCAGAGAAAGATGGTTACAGGCTAGATTCAATCAACAGCCTAGGTAGCCTTATGTAAGTAGAACTAATTAAATCTCACTGGACTTGCATGCGGAGAACAGCAAGCGCCAGCTCCTGTTTCAGGTAAGCTAATGAAGCCCATTAAATAGAGAGCCCTGGCCTGTCCCCTGAGCTAGACCCCAGGTCTCTGGCCTAGCATAGCCTGTCATTATACACAGCTTACCTGTTGCATTCATTCACAGGCATGCAAGACCAGCACAAAACCACAAGGCCATTTGTTCCCACCTCCCCACTCTTCCCTGTGAGCATGGAATAGGTATTCACTCCTCAAAACAAACAACAACAACAACAAAGGTTAAGATCAAATTCCCTTCTCTCCATTCATGGCAATCAATTCTACTCCTATAACTAGAGAATCCAGCGTTACATTTAACCCTTGCTTGCCACCTAACATAACTTTTTATTATGCTCAGTTTGGACCTCAGAACAAACCTCTTTTGGAAGCTATTCTTCCATGGAATCCCTCCAGTTCTTTTCTTTGCCTTGATGCAATTCCAATTGGGAGTTACCACCGAAGGGCTGAGGCTCTTGATAAGCAAGCTTTCAGGACACTTTTTGGACAACTTCTTTAATTCTTTGATAATTACATACACGTACATAATGTATTTGTCATCTGCACTCCCAGTCTCCTCTCCCCCACCCCTCCACTTGTCTTCTTCCTGCGGTTGCTCACCTCTTTGTGACTGAGTTTAATGAGGGTTCCTCATCCAAGCATGGGCTGTGGGTTACTGACTGAAGCACAGGCAAGTTACCAGTGGCCACACCACTGAAGAAAATGACTCACCCCTACCCCGCCCTCACCCCAGCTCCTCAGAAAGGGAGCCGGCCTTCATGAGCCTCTCTCACACCCATGACGAACTGTCCTGAATAATTCTCTAATGAAACTGCTTTGAACAATTTGATCAGGACCCTGTCCACTACATATATAATGTTGAGTCCTGGATTGCAAACCAGGGATGAACTGAAACAGTTCATGTGTGTGCACAATTACACACACACACGCACACACAAAGTTCAGTAAGTAAAACTGTTAGCCAGTAAGATGGCTCAGTGGGTAGAAGGTGCCAGGAGAGAACTAATGTCCAAGGGTAGTTCTCTTGACTTATACATGCAAGCATAATACACGCATGTGCAAACAAGCCATTATGCATGCAAATATGTATACTGATTAGTAAACACATGCTTTTAAAAAATGAACAATTCTAATGAAATATAGTCCTGAACATATATAGACATCTGTCATTATTCCTTGAACAATACAATGTAAGCATTTCTATTGTGTGTGGTAGTTTGAATGAGAATGGGTCCCGTAGTATCATATTTGATTGGTTGGGTCCCAAACTATTTGAGAAAGAGTAGGACCTGTGGCTTTGTTGAAGGAAACATACCACTGGATGCAGGCATCAAGGTTTCAAAAGCCCACACCATTCCACATCAGTTATCTGCCTCCTTGAGATAGATCAGATGTAATTCTCAGCCGCTGCACCAGCTCCTGATGGTCATGAACTCTAACTTCTGTGAACCATGACCCCAAATACCATGCTTTCTTTTATAAGTTGACTTACAGTATTTCGTCAAGGTACTAAGAAGTAACTACGACATCGTATTAGGTATAAATAATCTGCAGAAGATTCTTTTTAATGGGAGAGGGATGTGGAAGTCGTATGAAAGTTCTACAGCTCTTTATACTGCCAACATGAGCATCCTCAGTATTTGGGATGGGGATGGAGGTTCTGGAACCAATCCCTCACAATCACTAGTATTTGTGACTGTACTTCCGAGGAGCTGGGCAAGCTAAGTCACACTGTACTTGTTAATTTACACAGAATAGTGCCAAGTCCTAGTGCAAGATTACAACGGGCACACTAAATCTTCTGACACTTCTTTCAAATACATCAACGGATTCCTTTATGTTTTAGAGTTGATGAGCCAACCTTTCAATATCGTCTTGTTTTAAGTATGGGTGAACTCAACCTGACTTAAATATGATAAGGCGCCACAGCTTTAACCCCGCTAAGTGCCCTGACACAGGGAGAGCGGCGAGGGTGAAGCTTACCTTAGAACTGTCCATGCAAAGAGAGAGGGGAGAGAATTTTCAGCCAAGGAATTATATAAACAAAATTAGAGGTATTAAAACAAATTCTTTTCAATCCCTTTAGAAGTTTCATTTACATACTGACAATGTAAACATCAGCCCCAGTAGCTCTTTGATCTGCTAATTACAAAACATTTTTATCTTTTCATTAAATCAGGAGCTCTAAGAGGCCACTTTAATGATTAAAAAGGCAGCCTAAGTCTCCTTAATTCACACTAGAAATTCACTTGAAACTTTTTTTTTAACTAAAGGAGACCACGCACTTCTTTTAGCTCTTGGAGTGGTTGGCTTTATTCCGAACACGTCTAAAAGGCAGGTCTCAAGATGCAGAACAAGGATGAGATTAAAACACTCAAGCTGTCGGGACCGGCAGCTAGCAGACTGGACTGCACAGAACCCATGGCAGCTGCAGAAATTCTACTGATCTTCCACAATCCATGGAAAACAGCACAGAATTCTAACAGGTACCAGGAAAACACACCACAGTCAACATTCCATTATGGACAGAGCTTTCCAGTTAGGTAGAAAGCAATAGCATTGCCTCTCATTCTTTCTCGAAATGACAGTCAACCAGGAAAAGACACTCCAGCGTTCTTCCTTCGACCTCCTCCATCTTGCTTCCCTTAGCGGGCCCTGAACTTTCCTCTTAGCTGGCTGCCCTAAGCAGCCCAAGCTGCCTTTGAACAGTTCACTTCCTTGGTGAAGAGATTATAGGTGTGCTCCAAGCCCTCATATTTGTTCAAAAAATACTAATAATAACTACATCTGATTCCAACCCACTGCAATGAAAAGTTTGAGTTTATTTTCCTTACTTCCATTTATTTTGAAAACAAAGCAAACACGAACAAAAAAAAAATCCCCCTTTTGAAACCAATAGTCTGTATATTTTAGAACATTTGAGATTTCAGAAAACTACACAGAGCTGCTTTTATTTTTACTTATTTCTTATTTTATGGATAGTGGAACTAGAATGACAGAGAGCTGCGATCTGCCATTGTTAGGACTTGAGCCTGGGATCCTCTGAGAGAGCAGGTGGTGCTCTTAACGACTGAGCCAACTCTCTCCCGCCTGTTTCAGAAAACCTGACCAGGAGCACAGGACTCTCGCACGTTCTGTCTGCCCCTCCATCTCACCTGAGTTTTCCTTGTTAGTATTCTGCACTGCGAGCACATTTGCTACAACGGATAAATCAGCGACGGCACATTACAAACTCATAAATGCCATCCCGACACTGCACTTTCTCACAAGAGCATGATGGCATCACTGCACAGAACAGTTTCACTACACTAGAAGTCCGCTACGCTCCATCACCCTCCCACACGCTGCCAAGTCCGCCACAGCCATGGACGTTTTCAATGTGTTCAGTTTTACCTTCTCTGAATGCCAGGCTTCTTCCTCTAGCCAACACACAGTCAAGGTTCTACCACGTCTTTCCATGATCAGCCCATCGCTTTTTATTGCTGAATAGTATTCCATTGTCTGGATGTACCACACTTATCTGTTTCCAGCTTTGAGGCAATTATGAATGTTGGTGTCATGAACACTCGTGTACTTTCATCAAAGAGGCTAACGTTCCCAACTCCTCTAGGTAAGAACTTGAGATCACGGTCTCTGAGTCAGCCCATGTGCTAATCTTCCAAGACGAATACCCTAGACTGGGTGTTATTTATTTTTATTATTATTATATTTGAGACAGCGTCTCTCGATTGTGTAGCTCTGGCTATCCTGGAACTCACTACATAAACCAGGCTGACTTTGAACTCACGGAGGTCAACTGCCTCTACCTCTCGTGTGCACCACCATGCCTGGCATAGACGAGTACTTGAAACAACATAATTTGATTTTTCACAGATTTGGAGACTAAGAAATCCAAGGTCAGTGTGCTTCCTGAGCTGACATCAGGTGAAGGCCAGACTACTGGCTACTATTTCCTCAAATGGCAGCAAACAGAAGGCCTCTTTGCCATTTTATTCCTCCCCTTCCTTCCATGTGTGTGCATGCATATGTGTGTGCGTGCTTTCTGAATTTATTTGTAATTGATAACAAAACACTGGCTATGTGCATGGTATGGTACACACGCCCTAACTTTCCTCATAAGGACAGCGCTGTGTCATATAAGGACCCTGCCCCCATGACCTTTAACTTTAATTACCTCCATAAGTTTTACGTACAAACATCATCAAACTGGGGGTTGAATCAACAGAGGAATCTGAAAACAACGGAAGCATTTATCCCATAACATATGGTAAAAACATGTTTATCTTCTTATGAAATTGCCAAAGCGGCTGTAGCATTTTGCAGTCCCAAGTGAACAGGAGCTCATGTAGCACGTCATTCCCAGCATTCTCATGGGAATGCAGAAGTACCTCATTGTTTGTTGTCTGGGTGCGTATATATAGACATATATGTGCATATATTATTTTATGTATATGGGTGTTTTGCTTGCATGTATGCCTGTGACCCTATGTGCGCCTGGTACTTGAGTAGGTCATCAGATCCCCTGGAACTGGAGTTACAGACAGCTGTGAGCTATCTTGTGAGTGCTGGGATTGAACCTGGGTCCTCTTTAGGAGCAGCCAGTGCTCTTAACCCCTGAGCTATCTCCCATCATTTCCTGTTTTGACGGGCAATCCTCTGCTAACAAGCACACTGAGTATGTTCCACAGACTGTCATGCCATGTGTGTCACTGGTGAGGACATACAAGCAGATGTCCTTTTCAGAGTGTGGCATCATGTCCACTTTGGAGAAAGCTGACTGGTGCTTCTTACTAAAAACCCAAAGACCAGGTCCTGACCAGGCCCAAGGATAAAGAGCATTAGGTGAACAGAAGAGGAAATAAGTGGCCATACTCTCGATGGATACTTTGAAGAAACTTGAAAACAGTTATCTTCTTATCACGCATCGACTTTTTAATTAAAATATTTTTTGAATTTTGGTGTGGTAGTTGGAAAGAAAGTGGCCCCCAAAAGGAGTGGCACTATTAGGAGGTGACCTTGTGGGAGTAGATGTGGTCTTCTTAGAGGAAGTATGTCACTGTGGAGGCGGGCTTTGAGGTGTCATATATGCTCAAGCCACACCCAGTGAAACAGACCACTTCCTGTTGCCGGTGAGTCAAGATGTAAGAACTCTTAGCTCCTTCTCTACCAAGTCTGCCTGTATACTGCCATGGCCTGCCTTGATGATAATGGGCTAAAACTCTGAAACTTAAGTCACCATATTAAATGTTTCCTTTATAAGAGTTCTCATGTCTGTAAATGTCTCTATTCTGCAACAGAAACCCTAACTAAGGCAACGGGTCTAGTTAGTTCAGTGGTTCAGAGTGCTTGTTGTTCTTTCAAAGAACCTGGGTTCCGTTCCCAGCACCCACAGGGTTACACACAATCATCTCTAACTGCAGTTCCAGGATTCGACACTCTTCATACCTCCATAAGCACTAGGCACATATGTGGTGCATACACATGCATGCAGACACTCATACACAGAATTAAAAGTGAATGAGAGGAAGAAAGATTCACCCACTCCCTAAAATAAGCCACACTAACCTACCGAGAAGAGGGAGAGGTTGGGGGTGCAGCTGGAAGCTGAGCTAAGCAAAGTAACAAGGAGAAAAGCTATTCCAAGAAAGACAGGACACAAATCAAGCTCAAATTTTCTGAGTAATGTTCTTTTTTGTTACTTATCTTCTACATCCTTTATTTTAGAAAATAGCTTAAAAATGAAGCATACACTCTGTCTCTAAACACTACTCTTTCTTAAGTAAAAGATCTGGTCAATTAATTTCCTTCAAACTTTCCAGGTAGTAACCAGATAAGTTTTTAGCAAAATATCAAGTACGAAATAAACAGAATGAACGGTTCAACAGTTTGAAATAAAATAATGTTAACATACTAACTTCCCATACATTTTATGACACAGTTGATATTTTAATTGTTGTATAGTGCCAACATATAGGCAAGCCGAGAACATGATTTTTGAATAACTTTATATCTTCAAGGATAGCTTTTTTTTTTTTTTTTTTTGGGGTTTTTTCGAGACAGGGTTTCTCTGTAGCTTTGGAGCCTATCCTGGAACTAGCTCTTGTAGACCAGGCTGGCCTCGAACTCACAGAGATCCGCCTGCCTCTGCCTCCCGAGCGCTGGAATTAAAGGCCTGCGCCGCCGCCGCCATCCGGCAAGGTTAACCTTTGATAATGCCAATAAAATATATCAAAAAGTATCAAAAAAAATTCTTTCGTGGTTAAAATATTCAGCTACAGTCAACTCTAAACTAGAGTATTTTCTCAAAGCTCTACACTTTTGCAGGTAACTTGCAGTAATAAACTTTCAAGCCACTGATTTACTAGCACCTTGTCATGGACGGTGTCCCACATAATCTTTCCAATTCATTCCTGTTATCGCCATTATGTAGGGTGACCGGTGAAAGCTAAGCTGCTCTCTCTTCTGTTCGCAGTTTGAAAGCATCATCTCCCGGATGTCAGGGGAGTCTAGGCATGTGGTCATTAGCAGACCAGAGAACCAGGATGCCAACCCAGATGTCCGCCTCCAAGACTAAGATGGCGTCTACTCTCTCTAGCTTACAGTGCCTAAACTGCAAGGCACCAGGAACTGACTACTCTCTTTCCACACATTCGGAGAGAAACATCTCCAGTGTAGCTTTAGAGCACTGTGCAGTATCTTGTTATTAAAAAGGCTCATGGGTTGGGTTCCTTACAGGCTTATATTTTGAGTTCTTTTTATGATAGCAACCGTTCCAGACCATGGTGTTAACTTGTTTCCAGGGAGCACAACACTGTGCAAAGACACCTGCCAGGGCCTGCCACTTTGTAGACAACAAATACTCCATTTGCAGAATCACCTAGGACAGCTGTTAAAAGCTGAAAAGCCCATCTCAACTTCTCCTCTCACCAGCCCCTCCAGCTTACTAAACCTCCACAGTTCCATCCACCTCAGTGAGCACCAACTTTCTTACCTTGCAAGGATCCAAGATACCAGGGTAAATGAAAACATCAGTCCTGCCTTCCCTGGAGGCACAAGACCCTTTTAGACTAGGGTTAAGCAGAGGACCTATGCACTTAACTCTTATCCTGAAACTTCCTTAGTGAACAAAGGACATCCAAACACATTAGCCCCTGTACACACACAAAAGAATCTATTACAGAGTAAACAGAACGTAATTATAACATTTTAAGTTAGTTACAGACCCTTAAATTATAGTCTTCAAATACAAATACCTTTCAAATAATGTTAATGCTTTAAAAACAAGAATGGCCTTTTCCCAGTTCAGTTTTTCCTAACCTTTTAACCCACTTTTAACTAGAAACTCTATCCTTTGGTTATTTCTGATCCACATCCCTCACCACCGCTTTTTTAAGGGGATTGGTAGGTAGGGTTTCCCTATGTAGCCCTCACTATATAAATCAGGCTGGCCTCAAACTTGTAGCAATTCTCCTGCCTCTGTCTCCAAAGGGCTAAGATTATAGGTATGCACTGAGGGGGCCTCAACGTAGCCTAGGCTGATGAGGCCTCAAACTTGGTATCATCGACCTATCACCTCCTGAGTGTTGGGATCACAGGTATACACCACTGTGCCCGGATCAATCTATATTCATACTTATTCATACTCTAAAAATAGAAAAGCAATGTGCACATGCATGTGTGCATCCAGAAAATCCTTAAAATGCCTTAATAAATACCCACAAGCAAAGTGTACAAAAAAATGTACACTCTGGACTAGCCAGGCCTCTCCTGACATTCAAATTTACTTCCATAGGATTCTGTTCTACCATCCTTAGATCCGCTCTGAAGTTGTCCCATGGCTGCTGGTCTTACCCCCATCTTCCTCGATAAGTACTATCTTAACCTTTGCCAGAGAAGCTGCCTTCTGCAGTGGGCAGGTTAACTCAGGGTCTCACAGCTGGTCACAGAGCTCAAGCCCTACTCTGCCGTCAAGACTCAGGAGCATCACAAAAGATGGGAGAGAAAGATTGAAAGAGTCAGACCACAGTTTGAAATGCTGGGAAACGCTGTCGCCTGGACATGCAATTGCACTCATGAATGCATCCCTAGTGAACCAGCACAAGAACAAACCAGCAGACATGCCAGCATGGGTTTGAGGGGAGGTTGGCAAGGCCCCTCCAGTTGAAGAGTTATTCAAAGTTGATGGCTACTGAGAAGGGAGAGTCAATTTTCTTCAAGGACATGGCTGCCGATAAATGAATCCTGCACGTGTGGACAGCAGTGAATGGACTTTAAAAAAAAAGACAAGGAGGTGGAAAAAGGATGGGTTGTGGGGGTTCTTGGGAGAGTGAGCAGAGAGAGAAAAGGTAGATATGACCATGATATATTGTACGCTTGCATGAAACTGTCAAATTTAAACTATCCTGGGAATTTTAAGTCACTTCATAATGGCAACAAAATCTCAGAGAAGCTGCCTTCACATCTATCCCAGTGATAAAACTGAAGAAGCAATGAAGGCTGAGGCTGCATGGGGGGAGTTTATACAGCTACATTCCAGCGCTTGTTTCCACGCGGTTAAGTG
The DNA here is from genome assembly GCF_014885135.2 of Alexandromys fortis. Taxonomy (NCBI): domain Eukaryota; kingdom Metazoa; phylum Chordata; class Mammalia; order Rodentia; family Cricetidae; genus Alexandromys; species Alexandromys fortis. The sequence goes on along the minus strand of NW_026067976.1, from coordinate 1,899,444 downwards.
GGGGACGGCATTCCTGACGTCCATGCCCAAAGCTTACTAAGAGCTCACAAACGTTCCTGGGCTGCAGCCACATTCACAGGAGCAGGAACGTGTCAGAGGCAGCAAGAAGAGACGAACATAAAATGAAAAAGCAAAGGTGTCAATATATAAATTTAAATAGTCTTAAACTTTTGACTAAAACCAATTTCCCACCCGAGAATTATCACCACACACACACACACAGCCCCAGGTCTCAACATTTACAGATTACTAGAAAGATGGAGATGGTGCAGCGGCTAAGAGCACTTGCTGCTCTTCCAAAAACAAACGAATTTGGTTCCTAGCACCCGCATCAGGAGGCTCAATTCTACCTCCAACCCCAGTTCCACGGTATCTGATCCCTGTTCTGGCTTCCCTGGGCACACATGTATCTTCTGCTCACATATTAACACACACATAAATAAATAAATAAATAAATAAATAAATAAATATATTTTAAAAATTATTAGGGAAATTAAGTTATGGAGAGAATTCTATATTATATAAATTGACCATCATATCACAAGCAGAAAAAATCTGCCATTATATAAACTGTCAATAACTCTGTTAATAAGGAAAAACAAAAGAGGAACCAGAATAGACCTGTATGTGTCCTTTTAAAGCTATGTGCTATTGAACCCGAAAATCACCAATGTCCAATCCCAGAGAAACACAAATTCATATTCTTTAATACCACATCATCAATTGATGCTTTTAACAAAGTAGGTGAAAGGCAGTGGAACTTGACATTGGAAAGATGCAAACATCAGCCCAAACACTTGGTGACTAGAAAAAGAAAATTATCTTTAAAATGGCTTTTGCCCCTTTTAGTCGGCAGATAAAGCTAATAGTGGAGTAATCAGCACTAGGTGCTCTGTGACAGGAAGTGACACAGCGAACACCCACACAAACTTTCCTGCTAAAAATATTTGGCCTCCACTGAACAAAGCGTGTGGGTGTAGACTAGACCCTCCAATTCTTAAGAAAAGAAGTGGGCACATTCACGTTAAACCACTCTATGTGGAAATGACCCCCACACACTCCAGCTATAAAGATCAACTAGCCTAGCCTCTGCAGAGATGTCAAAGTCAAACCGGAGCAATGAGAGGAGGTAAGGAAATGAACTAGATAGATAAAGGGCACTAAAGAGACACAACACTTAAAAGGCTAACTCATCACCCTGGGCGCGATGGCTATACGGAGGGCTCTTTAGGAAAGCATCACTGTTCTTAGGAGAAATGCTGTAAACATTTAGGAGTTAGAGGTCGTGATATGTGCGACTCACTTCTAAAGAACTGGAGAACGGGAACATAAACTAAGATAAAGCCCATCTGCAAAAACTGGCGGTGAACCTAGGATCCCCTGTAATGTTTTCCTCCGCTTTACTGTGTGTTTGAAATTCTTCAAAAGAAAGGTGATAGCATTGCTATGCCATGGAGGGGACCCTCGGGAGTAAAGACTTAGATGAACCTTTAAAGAATTCTATGGGGGAGGGATAATCTATATGATACTAGAGAGCAATTGATTTTTCTCTTCTTGTGTGAGGACAGAAGTATTTATGAAAAAAAAATTCTTAAAGGATTTATTCTTACGTATTAAGGCCTTCAGCCTTCAGGATAGAGAATTATATCACTTTCAGATGATATACACATGCATTCAACATCGTTACATGTTCATAAATAGGAGCTAATGACATTTAATGAATTCCTTAAATACACACATTTATACATATATTCTTGTATACATACACACACATACACACATGACCATAATTAGATGTTACTTTTATACAAAAAGTCTTATCAGGTGTTTCCCTATTTTTCCTTTTCTGCAAAAATACCATAAATCATTTAATTCTATCCTAAAACGATGCCCTGTAGACACAGCTACTTGTCCATCTAGCTGTGGTCAGTGTGGCAATCACTAACGGTGTGTAACTCTTAATCCTTGAAATTTGGCTAAGGCTGGAAAACTGGGTTTTAATTGGTAACTAATTTGCATTAAATTTAAATAGTCACGTGTGCCTTGTGGCTATGATTTTGGACACTGCAACTATATGCTACATGCAGAACTAGACAGAAAGGACCTTATTATTCACAAGCTTAAGAAAGGGCAAAACTAAGGGAAAACTTCAAAATAACCACAAGTCCTTTCTAAAAGCTCACAGAAGGAAACTCAGTTTTAAACCTACCCCAAATCACTGTAACTGTCAGACAGGACAGTGCGCTTGCTCTTCAACTGCACTGAGCTAACGTGACTTAGAAGGTCACAAATGTCAATCACTGGAGTGTGCATTTAAAGTAAATTCTTACAAAAGTTTGACTGTACTCACAAAGTTGTTTTCACTTTTAATTTGGGTGGGGGTGGCACCCTGGAGTTCAGAGGACAGCTGGAGGTAGCTGGTTCTTTCCTTAGGTCTAAGATCCAGATCAGCACGCTCAGCAGCAAGCATTCTAGCACTGAGCCACCTGGCTGGCACTCACAACCTTATTCTAGGCACACACTGCCAGTGGCATCCTTTGTTTAACACGGGCTCTGCCTCGCCAGTACTACCACTAACCATCGTCCCTACCTAGCACCACAGCCATCCTGGAACCTGCCACCTGACTTACGCTACTATCTATCCTAAATGGAGTCTCCGTACTTTACAGAATTATTTTCAACTTTGTTAAGAGAAAAACCACTTAGAATAGTGCCTACACATAAGCACTCAATTAATCTTCTTTGCCGCTATTTCCTATCAACCTGGAACTTTTTTCTGATTTCTTTGTCTTTTCGGTGCTGGGGATTAGACCTTATGCATGCTAACCAAGTGCTCAAGCATGTTTTTTCAAAGGGTCAAAACAAAACACATACACAGTTACACGGAGCAAACTTAGAGAAACTGCAAGATAAATAATTATGCCTTGTTCAACTTAACAAATAACTTTAGGGAAATTAAAAACCTTGGATTGCTTTTATGTACCAACAAAAAAAAAAAAGAAAAAGAAAAAACAGCCATGCTATCAAAGAAATTTATATCCCAAATACAAAACTATGATGAAACTATTTGAATTCCACATTTTTATCAATGAAACTGGGCAAATGCTTTTATAAGAAAAAAGCCTGTTTCACTGAAATATAATTCACAAACCATATTCAAAGTATGCAGTTCAGGCCGGGCATGGGTGGCACAGATCTTTAATCCCAGCATTCAAGAAGGCAAAGCAGACAGGTGGATCTCTGTGAGTTCAAGGCCAACCTAGACAACGTAGCGAGTCCAGACCAGCCAAGGCTACACAGTGAGGCCCCCCATCTCAAAAAACAAACAAAAAGAAGTATGCAATTCAATGGCTTCATACTGGTAAGTCTGTACCCAGTACCACAGTCAACTTCAGAATATCTTCATAGGCTCAGAGAGGAGCCGTGTGTGGTTCATGACTACCCTACACAACCACTTGTATCACAGGGCTACTTCCTGTTTCTATAAACTTCCCTGTTCTGTATGCCCACATAATAGAAAGACATAATGTCTTCTCTTGTAGCTAGGCTCCTCCTCCATCCCACCACCCCCCACCTGCCACCACCACTTTGTTGACAACAAGCATATGGTTTTCTTTTGCCATTTTTACTAAGAACATTACTATTACAAATACTCATGTTTAAGTTTGTGCACAGGCTTGTGGGGGTGTTTTTTTTTTGAGAGACAGAGAGAGAGACAGAGAGACAGAGACACCAAGGAATAGAATTGCTGGGTAATACAAGAACTCTACTCTTAACCATTTAAGAAATGCTCAGCTACAGTTTTCCACAGTACATGCAGCATTTAATACTCTCTTCAACAGTGGGCAAAGTTTCGGGTTTCTCCATGTCCACATCAATACATCACCTGTGTCTGGCATTCTATGACACCCATCTTGCTGGGTAGGATACAGTTGGTGTCTCGCTATGGTTTTGATTTCCATTCCTTACTGGCTAATGGTATTCTTTTCATGTAATTATTAGTCATTTGTTTACCAACTTAAAAAAAAGAGCTTCTCAGATCCTTTACCAATATTTAACTGGTCTTAGAGTTATAAAAGATAGATTGCGAAGACAATTCCCTAAGGGAAAATGATTTTCAAATGTTTCCCATCTTTGGACAGTCTTTATACTCAGTGTCATTTAGAACACAGATTTTTTCATGTTTCTACAGAACATACCATGTGTTATTGCTGTTGCTTCTTCTGTCCTTGCTCAATACTCAGCTGCAGACTTGAATTCATGAAGATGGATCCTTGCCTTTTCTTCCAAAAGTTCTATACTTATAGCTCTTCTACATAGGTCTTTTTGAGGTAATCTTTTCACTTCAGTTTCAGATAGATTTTATGTACAATGTGAAGAAGGATTCCAACTTAATTCATCCACATATAGATTCAGTTCTGTCAGCACGGTTTGCTGAAAAGCCCGCTATTCCTGTGAAGCGTGTGTTACTCGAGAGTACACAGGTCTACACTGGGACTTTCACTTTTGCTCTACAGATGTATATCTATCTATCATTATACCTTCAGTACCACACTGTTTTGATTACTGTTGCTTTGAAATAAGTTTTAAAATTAGGAAGTGTGAGTTTCTCAGCCTTTTGTTCTTTTCCAATAGTATTTTGGATATTCTGGGTCCCTTGCAATTACATCTGCATTTTAAATCAGTTCACCAGTTTTTACAAAGATATCATGTGAATAAGATTCTGAAGAGATTTTACCAAAACTGTACCAACTTGGGAGTGTTAACATCTTAATATAGTCTCTCAACCCATGAACATAAAATTTTTTTCATTTATTTCTATTTCTTTCATTTTTCTAATGTTATAATTTGAGAATAAATTTATACTTATTTTGTTAAGTATCTTCCCTGCTATCTTCTGATTTTAAGTATGTTATTTTACTAATTTAAATCCTCAGATTGGTCATACCAATGTATAAAATCTGCAACTGGTTTATACTTCCTGACCCTGTAGCCTAATAAAGTGAATCTTGAAGAGTACTCCTCGGCCTGATACATAGATGCTAAATGCCAGTTTCTATTACAACATGTGCTTATGTTTTTCAAATATCTATAATAAAGATAGCTTACTATAATACCCTGCCTCAATACATAAGTGAAAATCTGTGCTGTAATGTTTTCATAACTGTCCACAAGAAACTAACAACCTTGGGACAAGAGCCCCATGTGAAGACCCTCAATAAAGCTTTCCTTTCTAAGAAAACTGCCCATTCATCCTCTAAGAGCCGCGGGAAACCATCTGCTTTTAAGCTGAGCAATGAGGTTTACCTCCTGATTTTTAACATTTGTGTTTCTTACTGGACTTTATGTATCTCTTTAAATTTAATATTGTTGCAAGATGATGCTGGTGCCCAGCGCTGTACCAACATGACAGGAAGGTGGTTTAAATGTATCCCTAACTTTGGTTTCCCTTTCTCTGAAACCTATTCGTGTTTTTGACTTCCAAAGAAAACCAAGAAAAATGAAGAACGAGGAAAAGGAGAACGCAACAGGCAAGACCCAACAGCACTGCCTTCTCTGTGCTTACTTGACAGCACTTACCGGGAGTTTTTTAGCTAAAACATTTTCACTCCAAACGTTCCCTTAAACTTAGACATCTGGATAGCATTTAAAAGCAACCTTCAAAATCAACCAGGTCCCTTTTTTTATCCAAGCGGCATTTGCTTTGCTTCTAAATAATTTTTAAATTACAGTTATTTGTTAGAAAAATAACAGCCAAACCTACAAACCACAATTTGTCCCACAAAGTCCAATTGTAGCCCGGATCTATTTTTGGCTTCATAACAACTTGAGCTAAAGAATCTCGCTGCATTGGTCAAGTTGCATTATAAACAGTTTCTGAACAGAAAAGCAAAACATTAAATGCTGCATAAACCAAAACCGGGACAGACTATGAGAAGGCTCGAGGTCCAACATCTGCTGGAAAAGTGTGAGCATCACTCAACTGCCCCCTGATCCCACACCTCATAACTGTAACTCAACCCAACTGTAAGAAAGTAACTCTCCTGCTGACTGACTAGCCGGCTCCCTTTCCCTTGTTTTGGCCTTATGCAAACAAAAGAGAAACCATGTTGCTGAAGAGATGTGTGGATCTGGGAGCGAATTAACGCCTGCCTACAGTATGAAGCACATCAGCTCACCCCATTATCTAACCTAAAAGCTTTCCACAGCGACCTTGGCTTGCTTCTTCCCCTCTATTTCATTCCAAAAATGATGGCTGCCATTAAGCATTTTTCTTTTCTCATTTTTTTTTAATGTGTATGGGTGTTCTGTACGTATGTTGTCTATGCACCACTTGCATGTAGTACCCAAGGAGGCCAGAAGAGGGCATCAAACTTCCTGGAAACTTGAGTTACAGAGTGTTATGAGCTGTCATGTGGGTGCTGGGAACCGAACCTGGACCCTCTGCCATGGCAGTCAGTGCTCTTAATGACTGACTGGGCCATCTCCCCAGTCTCCCCGCACCCCACCATCATCATTCTAAACATGAACTTGTCTATAGACTTCGCTCAGATGCTGTTCTCCTCTGATGGAAGACTATAGAACAGGAGAATGCACACTAACTATCTATCATCTGTAAATCAAATCCATTCTTATTTCATTACTCCATCATGGACCACTAAATCCACATCTCATTAAATCCACATCTCTGTGAAAGAAAATGCTGAGCTTCAGAAAAAGGAACACTGGGACACGTTTAGTCTTTGCCCAACAAGCCTGGTGGAAAAACTCAGAGCAAATCACAGCAGTTTCCAGTTTTCCTCCCCAAGTTACAACCACTTTCCTCAAACCCATTCTTCTGCTCTAGCTCCTGCTTAGGTGGGAAATGGAGGGATTATTAAAGGGAAAGCACCACGTTCAATGGTCAGGAGACAAATCCCCACTGATCCAGCAGACTCAACACTGCAGTGGTTCAGTGGGTAGTGCCGGCTGCACAACCCTGACCCAGAGCCCGCATAAAGCTGCACATCATGGTGACATCTCTGGAAGCCCGGTGCCCCTGTAAAGAGGAGACAGAGACAGAAGGCTCACTGGCCAGCACGGCTTTCACACACAGGGGTGAGTCACAAGACAGACCCAATCGGAATCAAGGTGAAAGGAAAGGCTGTCCTCTCATCTCCACGTGACCCACATGGCACACATGCTCATGTTTTAAACACACACACACACAAGACATTACTGACCATATAGCTGGAGACACAGACAGCTGGTTCAGTGCTTTACTAACATTCATGAAGCCCAGAGTTCAATGCCCAGCACCATGTAAAACTGGGAATGTTGGCCAACACCTGTAATCTCAGCCACTGGGAAGTAGAGGACGAGAGGGGCAGAGGAAATTAAGGCCAGCCTTGGTCATATAGACAGCTGGGAGGCTGGGGACAAGACACGGCTCTGTGGTTAACAGTCCTGGCTGCTCTTTCAGAGCCTGTGAAAGGGAAGCACTGGAGACGAAAACCTACCCTTGGCTGATTTATGGGAACTTCTAATCTAAGCTGTTATCAATCAGTTCTGTTATAATTTTCCCAAATACTTTGTTCATACTCTCATAGCAACACAGAACTCACTCAATCCCAGCACTCAGGAGACTGAGGAAGGATGATCTAGAGTTTATAAGTAGACTAGAATGGGCTACAAAGTGAGTTCCAGGACTGACAAACCGTGTCTCAAACCAACATCTATAACTACACATCATTTATTATTATTATTACTGTAGTGATGAGGCGAGCAGGCCTACTTTTCGTCCCGCCCAGTTCCTGCATGGCTAGCTTAGCCCCAGAATAATTACATGGAAACTGTATTCATTTAAACACTGCCTCACCCATTATATCTATCCTCTTCTTAGCTAACTCTCACATCTTGATTAACCCATTTCTAATAATCTGTGTAGCACACGAGGTGGTAGCTTACTGGAAAAGATTCTAGCCTACATCTGTCTCGGGTCGAAGAATCATGGCGTCTGCCTCATTGCCTTCTTCTCCCCAGCATTCTGTTCTTGTCTTCCCCGCCTACCTATGCTCTGACCTATCAAACCAAGCAGTTTTCTTTATTAATTAACCCACAAAAGCAACAGATAGATAGAAGACACTCCTACATCATATGACGTTTGTCTGTGCATTCTTATGGACACGCGCACATCACAGTGCACCTGTGGAGGCAAGAGGACAACTTATAGGAGTCTGTTCTTGCCTTTCATCATGCGAGACCCTGGAGAACTGAACTCGGGTCAGCAGGCTCTGCAGCAGCAAGTGCCTGTACCCACTGAGCCATCCCTCTGGCCCACTACACGTCTTTCTCTGTTTCCCTCCCGGCACTCAGTCTACAGAATGAAAGGATCCTGGACACTGCTTCTCTCACCGTGGCTGCAACTGTCTCCCTAGTGGGAAGCTACCGTGACATTCAGCTGGTTTCTCTGCTTTGGGCAAATTCGTATTCTACATCCTCGCTGCAAAGCTTGTAATCCTTCACACACAAGAGTGTCAGACTCTCATGCTGGAATCAAAGAGAGAAAGCAACACCAAGTCAACCAGTCTCCACTTCGTCCAGGCTGCAGACTAAACCTGGGAAATGAAGACACCTAATAAACACAAATTCTTCTCCTGATGGGAGAATCAGAATCCAATGAGGAAAAAAAAAATTTAAGATAAAGGCAAATTAACAGTACAAATTCAACAGCACTGAAATGTCTTTGTGGTTTACAAAAAAAGAAAATCATATTTTAATTTGGGGCAAAGGCCTAAGTCCCTTAAGCATTTCTAGGGTTTCTTTTCAGTCTTTTCTTTTTCTGAAGTACACATCTGCTTTTTTTTTTTTTCTTTTTTTCTCCTCTGCTGCCCCAGACTCAGGCTGCTCTAGGGGTGGAGATTGCAAAACAACAATGAGGCGTTTTTACAACAGACACCCTAAGTCTGGAGGACGGTCTGGGAAGTCAAACTTCACTGCCAGCGTACCTGCTATTCTGCCTAACTTCAGTTCAAAATATACTTCAGACAAGAGGAACAAGTAATTCAGATACTTTGTATCCCAGAAGACTTCTCCAGCTGTCGGTCAAGAAAGTCATAAATGTTTTCTTCCGCTTCCTTCCCAAGAGCCACAGAAACCTGCCTGGCAAAGCCTCCCGCACATCACAGTAATAACTTGAAGCCGTGTGCTGGAAGGGACGGGTTTCAGTAGAGTGGAAAAACTCCGTGCAACCGTTTGTCCTTCCCCCAGCTAACTAACCAAAGTAAGACGGACTGGAAATGTCTGCTAGGTAGAGCTGGAAAGTCTGACTTCACTACTCCTCCTCCCGAAGAGTTTCTTTTGCTGCAATGAAAATTATTCTAGTCAGATGGCAACAGAAGAAGAAGAAGAAATCTGCCACAAAAGGAGGTGCAGCTTTAGTGAGCGCGCAACACTAAGCCCCGGAATAGACAGATCCTCAATGGCACACCTTCAATAAAAACTTCCAAACCCTTTTCCTTTTTTGTTCCTTTGAGAAAATAGTGAAGCAATTTGCATTTACAGCTTATTTCCTGTTTCCAAAATACCCCTTTAACTTTTTCTTTGCTTTTTTTTTTTTATGGTCAGCATAAATAGAACCAAATTGTCAAATCACAGCTATTCTGTGTGCAGCCGATACAAATAGGTCTGATTTCTAGCCAGCCATAAAACAATTACTGTTAAATTCCCACTGCTCTTTGATACCAGGTTATCCGGAGCTTCAAAGCCAGTCTCTTGGACTGTTCTGAGGGCACTGCTGAGAAACAACAGAAGCACAGAAGACAGAATGCTTGCAGCTCCCACGGGCACACAAAGACATGACGACACCTTCTGCAGAGCTGAACTGGGGAACTAGAGAGCCGGGGAATCGACTTTCTATGGTATGGGTGCACGAGACGATCTTCCTGGAAATCGTAAAGGCTACTGTGCCCATGTTCAACTTCAAAAAAAAAAAAAAAATTAAGAATCACTTTGCTTTCAGAGAAATTTTCTGATCTACTAAAATAACTTATCCCCAGGGAACTTACTGGGATAGAAAGGGAACTTCGGGTCTTGTACATAAATAACCGCACAGCACAACATTTATGTGATGTAGCACAACTCACTAAAGCAGCGTGGTTTGAATCAGGTGAAGTGTGGCTAGAAGCGCAACAGAGGATACTTCTACTGCCTATAAACTTACAGGACTGCATTCTCAAAGGGCGCATAAAGAGTGCAGTGTGGGGTGACATGCGAACACCTAACACACACAGCACACACATGTACGACAAGCCGCAGTGAGGACGAAGTCGGTTAAGTCGCAGCAGTAGCATGCGTCTTCTGCACTAAGGAAAAGATATAAAGAACATCCACAGAAATTTACTACTTGGCATCTTGGATCGGTGGCAAATATAACCTGAACTCTCCCATTGCCCGAGTTCTTAAAATCAATTTTTGTTGGGCTGGCAAGAGGGCTCAGAGGTTGGAGGCACTTGCAGCCAGCCAAGTCTGATGAGACGAGTTTGATGCCTGGAATCCACATGACGGAAAGAGAGAAGAGACTCCGCAAGCTGTCCTCTGACATCCCACTCGTGCCATGGTCAGCACATGCCACATACATACATAAAATAAATGTAAAAAAATTATTAAACACATGCAGATATAGTCACATACATCTTTAACACTGTGTATCAACACAAAAAAAAAAAAGGTACCATTTTTACTAAGTGTGCCTTTAAAGAAAAATTTTCCCCTCAATGACACGAAGCCAAAAGGATTTTCCTTAACCCAAAACCTTTGGCAGTTCGATTATGATATGCCAGGACTTCAAACTAGGTAGCTGCCAAACACGGCTGGGAATGGAAGGTACAGTAGGTATGGTCTTTCTTCACAGAAAAGCAGAGCAGTGTAAACACGAGCCCAAAAAGTAAAGGGTACCTGCTACCAGAGATCCGCCTCGAACTTCACCCTGTCTGCTCTCGGACTCATTTCAGACATTAGTCCAAAACCGAGTTGTCTTCAGTCATCGCACCGTGGACCCACTTCTGCACACGCAGCCAAAGACATGTAGCTGCACTGTTTGCTAAAACCTGTACCAGTCGGTTCTTAGAATGCCACGCAACTCCTCGCACTGAAACCCAAGTCTTCCCATTCCAAACAAGAGCCACCTGTTCACAGGCCTCATCTCCAGAGCAGCCCTTATCTCATAGCCCGGCATCAAGAATTGGTACTAAATTTCTTCATAACAACGTGATTGTGTAATCTCACAAATTTAATTACATTTCCCCCCTCCGGAGCCTTTTTAACCAAGGCTAAATGCATTAACATACAAGAAAATTCTCAACACGAGTGACAAAAAAAAAATGCATTAAAAGTAACCTTTAATCCGCGCTATTTAACTGATTTTATTCTATTTTGGCCCGTTTGAAGTAACTCATCTAAGGATTAGTTAGGCTTTTCTACACTTCTTTTTATCAGGACTCTACCATTCTTGATTTAGTTTTGAGAAAAAAAGGGTTTGCAGAAACTGTAATAATCTCCCAGCTGGAGATGGCCGGAAAGTCCGTCAGTCTGCATTGTGCCCTTAATTTGCAGGAAGGCTTTGCGCTCTTCTGCCCTCATTTCACATGCTGAGCAGTTTGCACTGATAAAGTGCTTATAGACCAGTTATTTTAGATTAATGAAAAGACCAGTAAAATTTTATGTTAAATGGCTGTGAACTTTCTCTTTAAAATACCGAACTGCACCTTCAGTATGATTGCGTTGAAACCTTAACACTCATAATCTCAATAGTTTGCACGCTGGTGGGCAAAGTCGGTCTTAAAATGTTTAAGAAGTATTATTTTCAAATAGAGAAGGAATCCAAAATTTCAGGTTATGAATTCCGAGGGAATGGCTGGAGCCTCGGGGCAAACACACGGGTTTAATCACACAGCAGTGGCTTCTAACTCTTGTCCTCTTCAGCCTTACCAGTGCAGGACTTCCCTGCCCCTCGAACCTACAGCAATAACGCAAACAGGATACAGAGAAGCTCAGCACTGCTGGAATTCTTGGACATTATTACACTGATGCTGGTGATACCCGGCCTTGCTCTAATCCTACAGTTAACCCAAAATGAGTTTAGAGTCGCTGACTCAGTCTTTCCTCTTGTTCTACTACACCTAGAAATAAGTCCACCAAAATGCTCAAATTTCAGAGATTACAGCTCAACTTTTGTGAGTCCTTCTCAGTCTCCACATCCAAAAGCAAAGTCAAACTGGAAAATAAGAGTTCAAGTTCTTAGCTCTGCCTGAATAGAAGCCGACAAGGTAAGGGACGTGTCATACAACAAGACATGAAACTCTACTCATGCTGGAAAAAAACGACTCTCTTCCTGCTCTCCGGCCCACCAATAAGGCAGGTCAGTCACATCGAAAGCGCAGAGGGCATCCCAACACAGTAAGTCTATCTGCAGATTAGAAATGGCAGCATCAGAAACTAACAGGGGTTAAACAACTGCTTCCTGAGGCCATGCAAAACCTACAGCAGCTGCCTAACTGTGCTTTTCCGAGCACAGCCAAAGCCCAAGGAAGCCATCCAAGGCAGTACTGGCCTGGTAACCAGATCGTGGCAATTTCATTTTCAGCCAAGGGAAGGGACAGTGAAAACAAAATTATCCCTCGGTCAGTAAGTTTTCTTGACAAGCTAATTTTTACCAACCTTTAGCGTTTATCCGCCTGTGTATCCACAAGAACCATGTCTTTCTGTGTGTGTAGACAACCATAATAATTTCTAAATGCTGGCTGCATGAGAGAAACTCCGGATAGCTATCGCTTCTTTAAAACCATTATAAAGACTACTGGGAAAGTTTTAGCCCTTCCAGGGCAGAAATGAGCTAAAGAGAAAAGGGTAAACATTTAGTCACTGCTATAGAAGGCTTAGACAGATCTCTGACCCGATCAATGACGAAAACTGCTGAATCTGTGCCATTTCTACGTGACCTAAGACACTGTGCAATGCTTCTCATAAAGAACAAACTCGGTTCCTCAAGGCCTAGGATTTTCCCACCTAAAAGTAATTACACCATCTAAAATAAACACAAAAGCCATTTTTTTACACACCGTCATCACCCAGTCTCACCAACACATGAGATACGGACCCCTCAAGTCTCTTCTACCTAGCCTGTGAAAATCAAGTACTTCACTAGTTGGGAAGAATAGATATTTATTTAAATAGAAATCCAATGCTCTTCATAGATGAAAGCTTTGAAGTATGTGAATTAAGAAATCAGTGACCTAATTATTTATATTTATATATATAGTTATATAGTTATATTCTAATACAGCTAGGAATCACAGGGTCAAGCAGGAAGGAGTCTAAATAATAAAATTATGTGGAAAGGGGCATGACTTCAACATTCCCACTTCAATATTTAGACTCTAGGCATTAAATATATGACTTCATTTGTGTCCGTGGGTCTCAGGAGCATCTTGTTTTATAAAAGCTCATTTTAACCCAGTATTAATTTATAATAATTCTAATCCTGTTTGTTTTATCAATGGTTTTGCCAGAACACAAGTTAAATTTTAGGCTGTTGCACACTCCTGTTACACGCCAAAGCTAAGAGGCTCTGACCGAAAATACATCAGATACACTTTCTACTGTGAGAGATCATATCGTCATCACACAATGCTGTGGAAGAAGTCTGGCTTCAGTGGCTTTTCTAAAGGATTAAGAACTGTTTAAAAACGATGAATTAAAATACACATATTAATGGACACTCCTCAACTCACATATTATGACTTGTTTTAAAAACTAAATCCCAAATACTAGGTTAATGCACTCCACTTTTGTAAGCTTTAAGCCATAAATTCTTCAAACACAATTCAACAAATTAGTATTTCTTCTAATTACCGATGGGAAATCAGCAGAGTAAAGCTATCTGTGATTTTTCTATAGCTTGGGAATTTAACTGGTCATGTTCAATATAATGCACTTAGAGGATCTCAGAGCCCACTGCCTGTAAAATCTCCCATGGAGACTGAAGACCACCCATTGAAAACAGTACATTACAGCCCCAAGGAAGAAGCTAGCACACAGGACTGGTCACTCAAGTCTTTCAAATACTATTTTATTGAGGGATTGTGGGAGGTGGTGGAGGGGGAAAGGGGGAGGGGTTCATGAGTGGATGGGGGAGGAAAACTCAGACATAGAAAAAACAGAAAAGTCTAAAGCCCAGGTCCCTAGAGCACCCCCACTCCTCACTCTACCCCCACCATTTAAAAGGCTACATAAACATGGTAGTGAGTGCTGGGTTTCAGAGAGAATTACATGATACCCCGTCTCCACAGCCTACAAAGTACTTTTATTTGAAAAGCTGCTTCTCTCCTGTTATAAACCGTTTTACTCCACACTAATTCCAGACAGGAGAAGACTGAAGACTGTGGGAGGTGGAGTCAGGAAAAACTCACTCAGTGTCTTTCAATGCCTTAAACGGTTGAGCCAATAAAGATCCTTTAGAGAAAACCTTAAGTCTATTTTTTTTTTCTCCAAGTAAGCAAATCATACACGAGGGCTTTTTCTTTTCTGGGGGACTGCACCCTGTCCCTTTAAATGCCAGGCCTGCCCCATTTCCCACGCATTCAATGAAAGCCCCACGTTGGCTGGCCTCCGGCCCACAATGTCAAGTAGTTTTCTTGCTATTGAATCTCGAGATTATTCTTTTGGATCATTTGCCCTTTAGTTTTAAGCATGCCACAGCAGAAATAACGTCTCTGGACGAGAGCATAAAGAAAGCCCTGAGCCCTTTGCAAGCCTACGAGAGAACACCTTGTCCTTTGGTTCCTCCTTACTTCAGAATATGCTCCACTACATAAGCTGCAAATAGAGCCTATTATCCACTCTCTGGAGCGGCCATGGCCTTGCCCAGCCGGCCACAAGACGCACCAGCGTACTCATTTAACAGAGTCTGGAATCTCCAACAATCCACAGCATTCAAGTCGGCCCTCCAGATCACTCCATCTCCCAAGCCCTCAGCTTAGCCCACTGGGCACACGGTCGGAACAAATCTTAAAACAGTGACTTTATTTAAAAACAATTACTTTACTGCCTGTTATTTCTGGCCATGACAGCCACGTAAGTTAATGATTAGAAACAGCAGCACATAAATGCTCTGAGCCTTTATCACAGAGTCGGGGCTGCTTTCCGTGCTCACGCACGTACCTCAGTGCTAAGGAAAGGAATCCGCGCCCCTACAAAGCCCATCTACAGCTCTCTCAACAGAAACAGAAAAGGCTAAGTAGGAAATTAATCAGCAGAACTAAATGAAGCCCAAGGAAAACAATGCCATTCCAAATGCTGGCATACAGAACGTGAAATATCAACTTCACACGAGTAGATCATCAGGCAACAGTCAGGGCACAAACATGAGGCGCATGCAGCGAGAATTCTACAGGGGAGCTGATCCAACCATGACTCTGTAAAAAGCACCTAATGCTAAGGGGAAAATAGTTACCTTCACTCGGCCTACAACTTTGTTATGCCTTAGCCCACAGTACATTTGTAATACGTTCATCTTTCTGATTAAAAAGGGAAAGATGTTTCCTAAAAAAAAAAGGAAATCACAAATTAAGGACAAAATATGCAATAAAGACATCTTTGAAGAAAACTGAAATTAACTGTGTTATTTTGAAATTTTTTTCTTTGTTTTTGTAATAGTCTTATCACTCATCTATACTACAAATAAATCATGGAGTTTTATTTTCATTTTTTCACAACTTATTTCACAGCTTACATATGAAATCCAATTAAGACTACATTAGAGGGATTGGATGGATGCCTCAGCAGTTGAGGACTTGTTGCTCTTGCAAAGGACCCCTGTTTAGTTTCCAACAGCCATAAGACAGCTCACAATGTCTGTAACTCCAGTTCCAGGGCATATGACACCCTTTTATAGTCTCCCTGTGCGCCAGAAACACATGTTACATGGACATACATGTATACAAAACACTTATACACATAGAATAAATACAAAAGTTACTTTTAAAACGTATTGTATCACTGGCTTTTTAAAGATTTATTTTTTTTATTTTTATTTTTTTTAAATATTTATTTATTTATTATGTATACAATATTCTGTGTGCATGTCCGAAGACCAGAAGAGGGCGCCAGACCTCTTTACAGATGGTTGTGAGCCACCATGTGGTTGCTGGGAATTGAACTCAGGACCTTTGGAAGAGCAGGCAACGCTCTTAACCACTGAGCCATCTCTCCAGCCCAAGATTTAGTTTTTTTTTTAATTGTGCATGTGTGTGTGTGTGTGTGCATGCATGTGAGTGCAAGTAGGTGGGTGGAGGCCAGGGGCATGAGGTCCCCTGCAGCTGGAGCTACCTGCGGCTGTAAAGCACCCAGTGTGAATGCTGAGAACCACACTCAGGTCCTCTGAAGGTGCGGAACAGGCTAAATTCTGCACCAACTCTCCCACCCTCCTGACACTGTTGCTATGCAACGGACACCAAGTTCACACCCACTGTTTCCCTGCCCCAAGTGTATTATTCTGCCTGAATGATACCTTTTATTTATCACTTCATGATCAACTTTACATACAAAGATCAACGACCCAGGAGTGGGCCTCTTCTTCCAAGAATAGATAGACTTTATTGATTACCAACACTGTCACAATAATTCTGAGTAACTTCAAAGTCAGATACAGACTTTGGAAATGTTTCTAACACCATACATCAAGACAGGTTAAAGCTAGATGGTGGTGGCGTATGCCTATAGTCCCAGCTCTCGGGAGGGAGATGCAGGTGGATCTCTGTGGGTTTGAGGGCAGACTGGTCTACAGAGAGAGGTCCAGGGCAACCAGAGCTACACACAGAGAAACCCTGTCTCAAGAAAAACAAAACAAAACTTTTTAAAAAAAAGATAAGTTAATTAACAAAGCTATCAAAGTTCTAAAGACAAAAAGAGACAAACATCTAAAAGATCCCTATGTACTCCCAAAATGTAGTTACCCCTCATTATCTTCAGGCTCCATCCACATCTGAAGACCTAATCAAGCATGGCAGAAGAGAAAAACTTTGTAGTTAAGACATACAGGTTAGGGGTTGGGGACTTAGCTCACAGAATAGTACACAAGGCCCTGGGTACCTTCCTCAGCTCCCAAACAGACAACTATCAAGTCCAGACAGCAAAACAACTATCTGCACAGCATTTACATGATATCAGGACTTGACAGCAATCAAGAAATGGTTCAAGGTATCCACATGGAACTCTGTAGATTCCAGGCAACTCTAAGACAGTTCATATACGGAATTTCAGGAGCCATAGATCATGGTACTTAAAGTTGTCTTGATGTTCACCTCCTCTGGACAGCAACAGCCAACAGTACTAAACAGAAGTATGAAACATGACTCTATCTGCCACCAAAAAAAAAAAGCCTTAAATGAGATAAGTTAAACTAATATCTTTTACAGCCTCAACACAATATAAATTAAGAAAGATTTAAAACATGTTAAATCAAGAAAGCTTGAAAGAAAGGTCCTGATTCAAATTAATTTTCTAATTAAAGTTGAAAGCTCATCCATGGTGGTCCACACTTGTAATCCTGCCATCTGGGGGAAAGAGGCAAGAGCATCACTACATGTTCAAAGCCAGGCAGAGCAACACAGTGAGACCCAGTCTCAGAAACAAAGGCTAGACACCAGCTCCATGGGTAAAGTGTCTGCTTTAGAAGCTCAAGAAGCTAAGTTCCATCCCCAGAGGCCACACTAAAAATGAGTTGTTTTAAGCCATGTGCCCCGGAGGTAGGCACAGGAGGATCCTTGGGGCTTGCTGGTCAGGTAGCCAGCCAGCCAACCTTAGATTATCTGGAAAGTTTTAAGATAGTGAAAGACACTGTCTCAAAAACAGACAAAAAGCTATGAGTGGAGGAGTGGCACATGCCTTTAATTCTAACACTGCAGGCAGAGGCAGGCAGGTGGTTTTGAGTTCAAGGTCTGTCTGGTCTACATACTTAGTTCCAGGAAAGCCACAGTGAACAACACTTCTACTCAAGCAAGTGTATGCCCAACATGTACGTGTAGAAAGAAAGAAAATCTTGTAAAAATCCAACAGATTTTACTAGCAAGAGAAAGAAGTTCCTGATCTCCTGTTCCTAGGGGCTAATTCCCATTAGTCTTGGGACTGCGCAAGGTTCAGACCACACAGAGAATAGTAATGCACACACATTTTTGTGAGGCATTTTGCTGAAGCATTTCCTTCCATTCTTTTCACTGATATAATTATACCAATCACAAGATTCTCAAAATATGAGCAAAAATGAACAATCATGGCCATTCCGATACAAAGAAAATAAACTAAACCAAGTACTAAAATCAGCAAGAATGCACTCCAAGAAAGAGCCCCTGCTGAAGAATGTAACGTCAAACATTACACACAGGCTAATGTCCCCTTTCCAACAAGACAAATCTCTCCCTATAGACAGTGGCTGAATTTGTACATCTTACAAAGCTTCCATCCTGGGCCCTACTCAGTCATCTGACAGTTTGTCTTAACAAGGAGGAACAATAACAATCTTCAGTTTCTCCTCTGACCTAAAGGTACCTCACACGTTACAGCCAAGAAATGAGGAGCAACTGCCTTCTGAAGCAACTTCAATTAAGATTCAATTAAAAGCATTTTATAATGCTACCCGAACTGTTAGACTGACAACTTCCCACGCATGTGGAATGACCAAATACTGGGTATCCTTTCTTCCACCCTGCTTGCAGATACAATACAGGTCCAGTATGTCAATTATTACTCTAGTAATGAAAACAAGCAAATACACGTTAAATTACAGCTCCGAAAAGCAAATCAGCCAACACAATCTCAAATCAAATGGCAGTGTTAAAACAGAATGAAAGCAGGAAAAGCCAAGGATCCAATGACACTATCAAGACTTGCAGTTTTCAGAAGGTCCAAATAAACACAGGGTTTCTGTAAATCCTAAAATGTTTCAACATGTAAGTAGTTGCTGGGGGGTCGATGTAAATGGTATCAATCCATTTACAGAAACAGAACCAGACCTAATCATAAGATTCTAAAATACTGACACTCAGATATCAATTTACAAAGAGAGCATTCTCCAGAGTAGGGGTGTGTCTCAGTGTCGGACACTTAGTGGCTGAACACACAGAGACACTGGGTCAGATCTCTAGACTCCAAAAAGGAAAAGGGGGAGGAGTAATCTTTTCCAAATAATTTTCCTTAGGAAAAAGGAAAAATTAAATACAATAGCACAGGTACACTGGCTGGCAAGATAAGGAATGGATATTTAACAAATGTAGGTTACTTATGTTGTTGTTATAAAAGATTAGACCAATTAAAAACATGGACTTGTCCGTTTTAAAAACCACAAAAGCAGTATTTTTTTTTTTTTCCGAGCTTGAAGAGCCCAGTTTACTGTTCAGACACACTCAGGCCAGACAGGCCCTTCCCACAGCCCTGCAGACACTGCTTCCCAGTCGCAGTTTCTACAGCTCAAGGTTGGGCTGTGTTGCATGAACTAAGTAAACTAATTGCCGGGGTTGGCCAATTCTTTTTTAGAAAAAAAAAAAAAAAAACACCAAGAATTGATGAAGAGAGAGCTAGAAAGGCGGCTCAGTTGTTAAGATCACTTAATGCTCTTACAGGGGACCCAAGTTTGGTTCATACCAGGTGGCTTTCAAACTTCCTCTAACTCCTAGGAACTCTGATAGTCTCTTCCGCCTCTGTTGTACTGTACTCCAGCACACACAGGCACACACTGACACCCACATATACACCTAATATTTTTAAGATGGAGGGGAACGGTACATGAGGGTTAAAAAAAAATGACAAGATGACTTGCCACACAAGCCTGACATCCTGAGTTAAATCCCCACAATCCACATGGTGGAAGGAGAGAGTGGACTTTGAAAAGTTGTCCTCTGACCTATCCCACACACGCCATGACACATCGCATCCAGATACACGCAAATGTCTTATTAACAGAAATTATTATTTAAAAAATGTCTCTGTGTGGTGGTACCTGCCTTTAATCCCACTAAAAGCAGGCAGATATCTGGGAGTTTGAGGTTAACCTGGTCTACATATTGATTTCTAGGATAAACAGGGATACAAAATATGATCTTGTCTCAAGGAGGGAACTTTATTATTGCTTATTAACAAAGCTAGACCCATCCTAGAAAAAGTGGTTCAACATATAAAATGTTTCTCACTAAATCCAAGTAATGATTTTGTTTGCCCAATCAGTTCTTGAGCTGTAGAGAAAACAATTTTCAGAAATAAGAAGCACTTTACAGTTTAGCAGGTTGGAAGATGCATCCAGGACTCTAAAACCCTTTCTTATTTGTATTATCTCCCTTTGTTAGAATAATTCCCAAAACTTCCAGTATCTAGAGAGTGCATGTCAGTAACAGTGACACAGAAACCCAGGCTTGTCCTATGCCCGACTCTGGTGCAATCTAAGAGAAAATGGACAGATACACAGACACACAGGGAAGTGCAGCATGGATGAGCATGTGACATGAGACACCTGCACCTGCTGCTCCAAGCTGCATCTGGGAGCAGCTTCCTGCAAGCAACTCACCTAGCACGTATAGAAGTCATACAAGAAGCATGATGTGGCAGCTCCGTTCCACATGCACACTAAATAACACATCCCTAAAAGCAAGCAAACCCCAGCAACCCAAACCCTCTCTTTCTTACTGAGTTGCTTCAAAGCAGCCACCAATAGCACCAGAATTAAAAGAGGAAAGAAAAGAGAAAAGGGTTTTGTTCAATAGAATGTTTCTTCTGCACTAAGAAACCGGTCACTATTTGGCAATGCACATACACAGTGGGGAGTGTAGATGACATGAGAGGGGTACGGTGCGCCTTGCCTTTTACTATCCTAAGTACATTAGATGTTTATCAAAATGAATAGACACCCGAAATATTCAAACAGTCCTCTCCTCCCAAAACACTTAGTGGGAGAAGGAAGCAGACACAAAACTTTGTTGCGAAAATTAAAAGGTATCCCGCAACTAAACCTATGCCTAGAAACATGACAAGCTTCCTGTTCTCTAAGACATTGCTAAAATTTTTTATAATGGAAACTGTTTAACTGGGGAAAGCAGGAACATGCATGTGAGTGCAGGTGCCTGCGGAGGTGCTGGATCCCCTGGAGCTGGAGTTAGAGGCCATTAGGAAGCATCCTACATGGGCGCTGGGAATCAGTTACAGCCCCTGCATGGGCGTCGCATGCTCTTAACTACCGTGCCATACTCCTAGCCCACACTGAAAGATAATTAACATTTGAAGAAATTGTTAAAATATATTTTGATTTTTAAGATTACTATATAGGCACCAAACATCTGGCCTGGCAGAGCTGGTAACGTAACTGTTAGTTCTACTGAAAAGGAAGAAAGGAACAAACAAAAACTGCTCTGACAAAATTAAATATTTTCAAATAAAAAAGGAATGACTCTGAGAATGTCAATCTTCAAACATAACAACTAATCATCTTTATAATCAATAATGAGTATCACTCTAAGTAAACTGACCTCAGAATCAGAAGTAAAGGCAAGCTTCATTTCTTCTAATAAAGCTAACATTGAAGGCCAGCAAAATGGCACAGTCAGTGGATAAGGGCGCTTGCCGCCAAGCTCACCTTGTGTGTGTGTGAGACCCACAAAGTAGAAGGAGAAAAGCAACTGTTGCAGGGACATCACGTGTCCACACATACGCACATATATAAAAACAGCTGTTGCAGGTTCATCACGTGCCCACACATACACACATATAAAAACAGCTGTTGCAGGTTCATCACGTGCCCACACATACACACATATAAAAACAGCTGTTGCAGGTTCATCACATGTCACAAATACACACATATAAAAACAGCTGTTGCAGGGACATCACGTGTCCACATGCACACATATAAAAGCAGCTGTTGCAGGGACATCATATAAAATTAATAAACGCCTTTAATTCCAGCGTTTAAGAAGCAGGGGCAAGAGGATGTCTGTGAGTTTGAGGCCAGCCTGGTCTACATAAAAAGTTCTAGAACAGCCAAGAATACATAGTAAGGCAGGAGAGGTGGGATATCGGTTAAAATCCCTGGCTGTTCTTGCAGAGGACAGGGTTAAATTCACAGCAACCACATGGCAGCTCCATAACTCCAGTTCCAGGAGACCCAATGCCCTTTTGCATCCTCCTCAGTCACCAGGCACATACATGGAACACAGACATACATAAAACAGACAAAACACACACACAAAATAAAACAAAAAGCCAGGTGGTGGTGGTGGTGGTGGTGCACACCTTTAACCTCAGGAGGCAGAGGCAGGTGGATCTCTATGAGTTCAAGGCCAGTCTGGTCTACAAAAGCTAGCTACAGGACAGGCTCCAAAGCTACTGAGAAACCCTGTCTCAAGGGGAAAAAACACACACATATGATAAAAGAAAAACTTTTAAAAAACTAACTTTGCGAAGGTGTTTAAGGCTAGCTTTTTAAATTAAAAAATGGCAATGATCACTGGCTTTCCTGCTATATACTAAATAAATCGAACCCAAATATTAGTCTTATCATTTTAAAAATTCAATAATAGCCCTCGTAGGCCTCAACCACGGCAAACTTATTACACTTTAAATAATGTAGTAATGTGGCCTTATTTCTTATAGCAAGATTCTATACCCTTCATTCCACTGCAAGACTGCCAGAGAGAACAGTGGGAACAACCATCAGGAGATGGCTGCCTGGCACCATGCACCAACTTCCTAGTGACTTTGGTACAAGGGAAATAATTTTAATATTTATTTTATATGCATGAATGTTTTGACTACATGCATGTGTGTCCATCATGTGCATTCCTCGTGTCCACAGAAGCAAAAGGATAGCCAATCCCCTGTAACTGGAATTATAGGCAGTTGTGAGCTGCCAATAGGTACCAGGAACTGAACCTGGGTCCTCTACAAAAGCAGCAAGTTCTCGTAACCACAGAGCCATCTTTCCAGCCTCCCACCCTAGGAGAATGTCTTAAGTCAATCCATAAAAGGAATCTGATTTTATATGAAAGTAGCCACAGTACTTTTTCGTTTAAAATATTATCTACCGTGGTCGTCACCACTTAACTAAGCCTAGGTCGTGCCTATAAAAGCGGTTATTACCGAACATTTCTCCGCTAATATAAAGTGAATAGTTACTCAGTGCGTTCAGAGTAAACACTGACCACCATTTATTACCAGCTCTCTTTGCACAGGGACACTTATGACTCATTCTGTCCACATGCACGACCCCCACACATTTCCAGCCGTCTGATTAGAAGTAACTGCTTGGGGCCGCAGCTCGGCTGGCTAAGTGCTTGCCTAGCAGGGCAGAAGCCCTAAGTTGGATCCCCAGCACCAGCACCGCGCAAACTGGGTGTGCCGGCGCGTACTTGGAATCCCACAACTGAAGGAGACAGGAAGGTCGGAAGAGGATCAGAAGTTCAAGGCCACTCTCAACAGCACAGGGAACCCAAAGCTAGCTAGCCTGAGCTACACAGCCCCCTCAAGATAGATAAATAAAAAAGAGTAAACAAAAATGAAGCCCCTCGAGTGTGGTTTCCAGCTCTGAGACGCAAAAGCTCACTGAAGGCAGGGACAACGCCTTCCTACTTCTGCTTATCTTGCAAATACAAATAAAGGCTGCTGGTTAAGCAAATTCTCACATCTATAAGCAAGATTCTAAATCAAAGAAAGACAAGATGAAATAGATCAATCTGACAAAATTACTTCCTTGTATACAGCAAAAATGCCATAAACTAGGCTATGAGAAAACAGCGTTCAATACAAATAACGGATTAGCATCCTATAAACAGCAACCAAAACAAAATAGGAACATCCTAATCATTTTCTGAAAAACTAAAAAAGGAATTCAATAAAAAAAAA
The DNA here is from genome assembly GCF_014885135.2 of Alexandromys fortis. Lineage (NCBI taxonomy): Eukaryota > Metazoa > Chordata > Mammalia > Rodentia > Cricetidae > Alexandromys > Alexandromys fortis. The sequence continues at coordinate 1,875,528 of NW_026067976.1, read as the reverse complement.
AAATGAAATCTAGACGCAAAGGCATAGTGGCAAGATGAACACAAGTTTGAGGTGAGTTCCAGGCTAGCCCAAACTATACCATAAGTCTCGTCTCAAAAAACAAAAGACAAAGAAAACATATGATCAATAAACATGGGGAAATGCTTACAATACTTCCAATATGAATGAAAACTAACCACAAACAAAAATATTCCTATTTCATTATACATCAAATTATATATCAAAAATAAGATAAATAGCGTATACTGACAAAAATGCAGAGAAAAAATGAAACTCGTTTCTGGCCGCGTCTAGCAAAAATAAAGATGTACGTGTCCGCAATCAATGACTCCAATTCTAGGCCGATTTCCAAACTCTGGTCCATGTGCATAAGGTTTAACGCGCAAGTATGCACACTGCAGAGGACAGAAAATGATCTATACATCTTCCTTAATAAGAGAAAAATAAAACTAAGTCCACAATATATTCCCATGATGAAATACTGGGGGAAGGGCACTAAAAGAAACGAATCGACTCCTACAGCTGAAAGGTGGCTAGATTAAAAACACCACCCTGAGAGAAGGGACAAGATGCTAAAGTGTTCATTCATGAAAGTGTTCTGGTATATAGGAGCAACGAGTGTACAATCCAGATACTATCTTAAATATATTAAACTGTGTACTGTAAAGGGGTAACTTATGGTATCTGAATTGTATCTCAATTTAAAAAATAAAACAATTTAGTTAGTGGAGACACCCTTCATGTTGATTTTACACTAGCACTTACACAATCTAAGTGCACAAATGTAGATAAACAGAGTGGAAGAAAAGCTAAAGAAGGGAGAGGGAAAGTTTGGGAAGCATTTAAAATCCATTCGCTACCCCTATAAGACTTAATTCTTTAGAAAGGAAACAAAAAAAAAACTAAGATAGGAATATAGTCATTCTTTTTTGGTAGTACAAATTTGAGCCTTTGTTATATAATTATTTATATTTTCACATGGAGAATAAACAAGGTGTGATATTGAAAGACTTTAACCTCAGTATTCGGAAGTCAGAGGTAGGTGAATCCCTGACTTCCGGGCCTGCCGAGGCTACCCTGTCTCAAGCAAAGAAAAAAAGGCAACTATGAACTACACAGGCCATAAAGCAAGCACATCACAAAATGCAAACAGTAAATAAATACATGTGAATGAATATGTATTTGACACCCACAGCTCAAATAAATGCAAATTAAAATAAATTATTTACTTCATGCCACAAACTGACAGGCTTCCTTCCTTCCTTCTTCCTTCCTTCCTTCCCTCCTTCCTTCCTTTCTTCTTTCCTTCCTTCCTCCTTCCCTCCTTCCTTCCTTCCCTCCTTCCCTCCTTCCCTCCCTTCCTTCCCTCCTTCCCTCCTCCTTCCTTCCTTCCCTCCTTCCTTCCCTCCTTCCTTCCCTCCTTCCCTCCTTCCTTCCTTCCTT
>NW_026067976.1:1838596-1873563 GCF_014885135.2 Alexandromys fortis | reverse complement strand
AAAAAAAAAAAAAAAAAAAAAAAAAAAAAAAAAAAAAAAAAAAAAAAAACAAATCCGAGTGCTTTTTTACTTGACTGTCTCCCCTATGAAAAATCAGAAAATCATGAAAAAATGAATGTCAAGGCTATCCATTGCAAAATTATTCAAACTAAAATCAAAATAGGGAGCAATCTGAAGGTTCAAGATAAATCCACACTTAATATAATGTTATAAAACTGAAGAGCATAAAGAAATGATTTTCTATGAAAGTGGAAATGATCATCTGTCTATCCTCAGAACCAAGGTGTTTTCTAATCACTCCAAAACATCCTTGCTGAGTGAGCTAACCACTAGGCTAGGTAGGTAAGTGTGTATCTTTAACCCCTGAGGCAGATGGATCTCTTAGTTCAAGGACAACCTTGTATACACAGAGTTCCGGTTCAACTACAAAGTGAGACCCTATCCCAAAATAAACAGATACAGACAGATAAAAACTACCAAAGTAGTTATTCTGTATTATTATAACATAGACATTATACATAATGTACATATTCTAGTTACATATGCATTACATGCTTATTTTACACATGTTACATATTATATACAATATATGCAAAATTATTACACGTTACAAAATATATTAAGACATTAATAGCTAAAACATGTACATACGAGTAGACAGATACAATACCTGACTACAGAAGTATTAACAAGCTATCTATGAAATTTTCAAATAACTTCTTTCTCTGTATTAGGCTTTTTTAAATAAATGTACATATGTCTATACTTTAGAAAAGAAACATGATTTTCATTTAAATTTGAAATGATATGAACACTTCATAAAGGCCACTGTCCAATTGCAGCAAGCAATTTCCTACTCTTTTAAAGATTTATTTACAGACAGGTGGAGGTGCACGCCTTTAATCCCAGAGCTAGGCAGGTGGAGGCAGGCTCCTCTCTGTGAGTTCAAGGCCAGGCTGGTCTACGGAGAAAGTTCCAGGACAGCTAAGGCTAAACAGAGAAACCCTGGACCCCCCCCCAAAAAAAAAGTAAATAAATAAATCTATTTATATGTCTCTGTGTAGGTCTGTTTGAGATTATGCAATATTTGTGCAGGTTTGCCTACAGAGGCCATAAAAAGGTGACAATTCCTCAGCACTGGAGTTAGAGGAAGCTGGAAACCACCAAGGTGGTGCTGGGAACTGACCCAGGGTCCTCTGCAAAGACAACCAGCACTCTTAACCTTGAGCCATGATTCCAGCCCAGTAATTTCCCATTTTCTAAAGACATCTCTTTGAGTGGCACAGATCAGCAAGAGATGAGCAAGGGAGGGGGAAAAGGAAGAGGGGAATAAGGAGAGGAGAGAGGGGGAAGAGGAGGAAGGAGGAAGGGGAGAGGCAGGGAGACAGCATCAGCTGCGCCCCCTCTAAGGTAAAATCATAAAACCAATCGGTGCCTCACCATTCTTAGTTCACAGAGAAAGTTCTCTGGGGGCGTGGGCTCACCTAAAATAATTCCTGTACTAACAAACCTCTGTATAAGACAAAGAGCACAGTATCAGACAGATTGTAAAGTCACCTATAAACTACATCCAGCCGAACTCCAACTTGGAGTCCCCTCTTGTGAAAGGAAACAGTGGAATAACTGTTGCTCCCTTGGCATCCGAGGAGGGAAAAACCTTGTAACTCCTGCCTTTTCTTCTTCTGTACCACGAGTATTATCACTGGCAACAGCAGTAATGACTACAAAGGGCACTGGCTGTGTACATGGTAGACTTTCTTTCCATGTCAGACTGTATACTTAATACCTAGTTTATATTAGTCCAGGGTGTCCTCTGCAGACTCCGCTGTTCCTCAGACCTATTTCTTGGCACGGTGACACATTTTCACGGTGGCTCTGAGTTTCTCTGTCTCATTCTCAGCAGTACACAGTATATCTGGGACTGTGTAGCAGGAAGCAACACAACTGAATACAACAGTGGCTCCAGTAGCCACTGTTCATACTGATAAAACCAGACATCAAAGACACGTGTACCACAAACGCATGCTACTTCTCACTAACTCTTGTTTAAACAATCTTTTTCATTAAAACAGTATATACTGGCAGATCATAGGTTGGTTATTTTTACATAGAAGGGCTCTCAAGTCTGATCTGTGAGAATATAGTCTGAAATTTCCTAAGTTTAAGAATGATGGCATATCTAACCTTAGATTTATAAGCTGTAGTTCTACAACTATTCTCACAACACAAATTAATTAAAAAAAGAAACAACAACAGAAAAACTGGTGACCCAAGGGATAGCCTAACCCAGCCTTGGCCCTTAGTCCTCTTCCCATGAAGCAACAGTACATCCATAGTTAAGGATCACTCTTACATGACCACATGCTAGTCTAACGGGGGAGCTATTCTATCAGACTGTACTCCAACTTCAGTCTCACAGAGTTCTATGTGATCATCATGGTCTTTTAAACATAGGGGATTTTCTTCAAGTAAAATCCTGTCACCAGAAGCACCCCCTCAAGGCAACCATCGGCCCAGCATCCAGAACCTCTGGGGAAGCACATTCCTTAATGGATCACCAGGACAAGCTGCTTCACCAGCTAACAGCTCTTTAAGATGTCCTGACATTTACATATAGATTTGCCACTTTTTAAAGATTCCCATCATTTACGTGCACTCATTTGAAGTCCCCTACTTGGCTTCCTTCCTAATTTTTGCTTTCAAAAGTCTCAAGAAATATTTGATCTGTTTGCATACTTGCGAAGTCGTACCTACTAGAAAATTCCTACTAATCTGCTGGGTTCAGTGCTACAGACGTGTGGAAATCACAATCAATTTTAGCCAAATGCCCTCCAAACTTTCTGTGCCCAGTTGACACCCGCCGCAGAGGAGACCCTCCAGCAGCTCATCCGTCAAGTGGCTGTCAAGTGGCTCGGGAAGGTGTTCACGCTACTTCACCCTGTGCGCTGGTCAGTGTAATTCCCATCAGAACCATAGGCAACTGAGATTCACCCATCCTTATTCCTTTAGTTTGTACATTTTTCAAATGCCTCCAAAGACAAAATACACAGGATATATACAAAGCCCTCAACGAATAAACCTTCAAATACTAGGCACCTCAATAAAAAGACTTGTCCAAATTACTTAAGAGACACAAATCAGAGCTAAATAATACAGCCAATCATGAATGCCTAAACCAAAAGGAGCTGTGAAGGTGTACTGATTATCTTTCATCTGCCCACTCAAGGGACTAAAGGTGACAAATAGAAAGCCAGCAAATCATACCAGTGGCCAAATTAGCTTTCATAAAATAATAAGCAGCAGCTTTCACATCATAAATGTCAATAGAACAGATTGCAATAGTAAGGATGGCCATAATTGGAAGTTCACTGGAACTTAGATCTGACTAAAAATGAAAACATTAATATTTTAAATGGAATGTTTTGAATATAACTATTCATTTCAGTCATATCAGACCAGCATAAATCTTTGGTAATAATACATAAGCTATGGTCTTTTCCTGCAAATAGATAGTCTGAGAATGCATCAACTCTGACCTGCCTATTCTTCATTAGCTAATGGATATTCTAGGCTTCACTGTTTCATCAAAATCTCTTTCTAGGACTGCGTGCCAGTAGTTTTAAATTAAAGGTCTCCCACACATCTTTGTGACAGAGTAAAACCTCATTAATTCAAATCCAATTAGCTCAATTCTGAAATAGTATATATAATTCTCATTTGGCAACAAGTTGAAAATACTATAATTTCTTCCTCTACAAGTTCTCATAATATTATTGTGAAGTAAAGGAAATCAACCTGAAAATCAATTTGCTTTTCTAAACCAAGGATTACAAAGCTAAGAACTCATCCATCTTCATGGCTGAACAGTTCATGCTCAGATCTGGGGTTCCTCCGCTTATTAGCTACTGTACACAATGCAAGGGCATCAACTTGTCACTGCTAATAGTTTAGAGTCTAAGCATTCCTTTAAGCATACTGGATTCAGAGCGCTCTCAAATTCATTTTTGCAGTTCCTCTGATTTCCAATCAATTAAACTTTAGCCTATCAATTACATCCACTATATAGCAAGACACAGCATCTTGAAAGACACTAGTAGAAGCCTTATAAATGCCTGGAAATCTTACTCTCCATCTATTCTTATCATTTTCAAAGATTTGATAAGTCAACAAATGGATCCCCGGATTAAGCTACATGCTTGGTGTACTTGAGTTTACAACTAGCTATTCCCAACGAACAGTGAAATCTCTAGCAATCTGAATCACAGTAATTACAGTGTGACAAGGTACCTCCTGGGCGACAGAAGTTGGCATTGTTCCCAGGACTTGTCACATCATGGGAACCACACAACACAAATAAAAAATCCAAAAATAAACATTTTAAAACAATGGCTTATAGACTGCATAAAGAAGAAACTCCGCAGTTGAGAATTAAAACTGTAAAGTCCAATCAACAGACGGCCCTCACTAGAGAGATGGAGAAGACGTGGCTACTGCCAAGGGCTCAGCACACCTTGCAGGTGACTGCCATGTGAACAGAAACCCGCTTCCCTCGGGCTGGACCGAAGATCATTCAGTATGGGAACCACAGGGCAGCATCACCACTCAACCCACAGACGCAGAGAAATGGGGGTTAAGTAGGAAAGAGGGGGGCTTCGATTTTATGGGCCAATTAGTTTATTATCAAGGTGCCCAAACAAAGTTACCTTAAGAGCAACACTGTCTAACAACTGAGTTGATTTCCCCTATCACAACAAATACTGCTTTTTAAAATGTGTTTTGCTTTAAAGTGAACAGCAGCTAAGTTGCAGGAGCAGAGTACCAAGGAGCTCGGAAGGTGTTTCTTTTGTTTAAACTCCTCTGCTGTGGCTCTCCAGACTCAGGAAGAGAGAGAGAGTCCAACTAACATCCTCCCCACTCACCTGCAGGCAGCCTGGCAAGGCACATTCTTATCATGGCTTGGAGGAAACACAAATCAGAGCATCTGTCTATATGTTCATATAAAATGCTAACAGATGCTAAGTGTTACCTCCTATAGGGCCATGTATATTCCTAGCTCTGTTAGAAGACGGAGGTACTCCTTAACCATTCAACAAAGCCTATCCGAATTCCAACTGGTCAAGTTTCGGAAAGGAGCTGTAAACCTAACCACTAAGCACAAACCTAAGCACAAAACCAAAATCCTACTTCCCATTACACAAGCACTGAAAATGAAAATAAACACAGAAAACACAAACTCCGCCACCTCAAAGGGACACATCCTTTCTCTTTCCTTTATTCGGCCCCTGAATGTTCAATAATTTCCACATCACTCTAAGCAGAATGGATTTATTATGATGTTACTCTAAGAAACTGCAGGAGTTCTAGATGCCAATAAAGATTACGGATCAAATGGAAGATAACTACTAACCATTGTGTCGACTTAGATAAATAAAGCTGCACACAAACAAAGCACCTTATTGTATGTGTACTGTTGCCTCCAGTAATCCAACTAAAGCAACCAGACAGAGCTTTCCAGAGGCAGAAGGGAATGGAAACCAGTATTTTTCATAGCCTCTTCAAACATCGTTTTAAATGGCATCCCTTTTCTGCACCCACCCAAACCGTCCTGCTTTTTTATTGAAGACGTTGAGGACCACTGAGTCTCTGCAACAGTATGCAAAAACTCAAATTTACGACTGAGGATCAAGGTGTAGAAAGAACTCATAGGCAAAACAACATCATTCCCTGAAACTTGGCTTTCAACCTTAAAGGAACGCCCCCTCCTTCCCTTGGGGGTCCCAACCAGAAGACACTTTAGAATGTGCACCATATCTACTGGGGCAGTAAAGTGCCAAGGCGGGAGTGGGGAGTAAGTCCCAAACTAGGAAAATCCAGGCTGAGGTGAGGTGGATGGAGGCTAACTCCCAAAGGGACAGTCTACAGCAACTGGCACCTAGTGGCTCAAACAGAGGCCACAGGAGCCTAGAGAACTGACTTCTGAAAACGGAACAATAACTCCCTCCAATGCATTCGTGGCTAGTAACACAGGTGAATCTCAATTTCTCCAGGAGGGGAAGAAAAGGCGCAAAGTGTTTATTCCCTTCAGCCCCACTCTCCAAAGCTCCAAACCCAGTAACTAATTGTACCTTCCCCAAAGGACCCACAGCAACCCAAGAGGGCTGGGATGAATAAACATGCGACACCTGACGGTCCTTTCTCTGCGCTGACTTTCCGGGAGCCCCAGTCGACTGCTTGCGCGCGCGCGCGCGGGCGGCAGCAGGGACCTGGCCAGCAAGACACCGCGCCCCCCCCCGGGTCCCAGGCTAGACCGGCAAGCGCGACGCGGGGGGCGGGGAACGGTCCGGGGAGCGCCCGGGCCCGCGATTGTTTCCTCTGGAGCAAAGACATTTTTTATCAAGTCTCTTTTGTATTCGAGCCCTACCTCTTTTTGGCCTAGGGAAGCTTTCGTGCAAGTGGAAGACGACTTTCTCCACAAAGTGCTGGATGTTACTGTGCTCCGGGCCGCGCACGAACACCATCCAGTCGTGGGTGAAGCCCTCCACCGTGGGTTTCTTCCTCACCTGGGCGCGGTGCCCCAGCTCCAGCTTCACCTGCACGGCACACTGCGGGCAGGGGGAGGAGAGACAGCCGTGAACAACAGGAAGGCGACTGTTCGCTGCTCAACATTGCGCCTGACATTTTTTCCCTCCTCCTTGAAACGCACATAAAAGGAAACGGCAGTGCCCTCTGCATCCACGTTTCACGCGCGTGGGCGCGCACACCCCACACCCCCAGATACACCGAGCCGGGCCGCAGGGGCCCCGGGCGCCGCTGCACAGCGGCCGGGATTGTAACGGAATGTTACCCCTAGTCGCGAAGGGGGTCGGGGAAAGGGGAGAACACGACCACCACGGCAAGCACAACAAACGCGTCGGTAACAAATTAGGAGACAATCAGGAGGAAATGTCGGGGTGCTTTCCCGGCGTGGGAGGGGGGGGTGGCTGGACTGGGGGTCTGGGGGTTCTGGCGAGCCCCCTCCCCGAAAGTACCGCGGCGACAGGCACACGCCGAGGAAGTCTTTGTGTACGTGTGTGTGTGCGTGTGGAGCGCGGTGCCAGGCGGAATGGAAACTACGGGCAGCCTCTGCTGATGGGCACAAACTCCCGTGTTCTTTCTTACCACGGGGTTCATGCACAAGAATGAGCCGTCGTCTCACTCTCACACACACACACACACACAAGCCCGCACGAAAACACGCCGAGGCATCCATAACTCAAAGCACCCCGCACCCCTCAGCGATCAGCCCCCCACGACCGGCGAGGCCAGCCCAACACAGCCCCCGCTGCACACTTTCAAGAGCCAAAGTGGTCGCAAACTCCCTCCTGCCCCCCCCCCTCCCGCCTCCCCGAAAGCCACGAAACGCAGAAAGGCAGGGCTGCTGGCGGACCGCCGCCGAGCCCCGGTCGCGCACACCGGCCGCTGGGGCAAAGTTGCGAGCAGCCCCGCCGCTGTCAGCCCGCACACTCGGGCTCACGCGCGCGCCGCGGAGAACGCACCATCGTGGCGGCCGCGGCGCTCGGCGGAGGTGCGGCCGCAGAGGCTGCTCGCCGCGTCCCCGGACCGTGCCCGCAGCTCCCGGCGGCGGCGGCGGCTGAAATATGGCTGAGTTATTATTCGCCTCCTTTCACCGGGTGTGAGTGTGTGTGTGCGCGCGTGTGAGCCAGAGGGAGTGTGAGTGCGCTTCTTGCGATTGCAAAGAGGCGAGGCGGGCGGGAGACGCGGGGGGGGGGGGTGGCGGCGAGTGTGCGAGTGTGTGCGCGCGCGCCCGGGGGGGGGGGAGGGGGGAGAGGCGGCAGCTCCCCGCGAGCAAAACCAACCTTTCTCTAATTGGAACCGCGGAGCGCTGGCGCTGTCTGGGCTGCGGCGGGGCGGAGGAGGAGAAGGAGGGGGGCTTTTATTATTATTTTTGCATGTACTTACCGAGCTAGCCATGCCTGGGGGCCCGGAGGTTTGCCGGGGTGTTGTGTGGTACCCCCCTCCCCCGCCCCCTTCAGCTGTAATTCATGAAGAGGCTGCTATGAATGAGAGCGCGCCCGGGAGCGGAGGGTAGATGGCGGACATGCTCTGCCTTGGCCCCCACCCCACCCCGCGCTCTCTCTCTCTCTTGCTCGCTTATTAAACTCAGCCCCAAAAGCAAAAGCAGCAGCAGCAGCAGCAGCAGCTCCGGGGCCAGAGGATGAGTCCGGAGCATGCGCCGTGGCGCCTGACACCCGGGCTTCAAGCCTCTCGGGGCGGAGGGAGGGCGCGCGGGCGGGGCGGAGCGCGCGGGGAGGCCGAGCGACCGAGCCAGGGGGAGCTCGAAAGAGCCAATCAGCAGCCGCCTCCCGAAACCCCGGCGGCCCGCAGCGCCACACTGGAACGCCTCGCTTAAAGTAACAGGTTCCTGCTGGGGAGGGGGGGTAGGAAATGGAGGGAGGAGGCCTGGCGCGGGGGGAGCGGCCAGCTGGGGAGCCATCCCGGCCCCTGTGCAAACTCCGTTCGCCCTACAATAAAAAACGGATTAAAACTGCTGGAATGTGGCCACTGCCTGGAGCCCCCAGCCGCCGGAGAAGGGGTTGTTAAATCAAATCTTTGGCGGTAGTGAGCACGTTTGAGAAGGGGGAGCGGGCTTGCTTTTACTTTCCACCATGGATCTTTGTAGGTTTGTGCTGAAATCGCAAGAACGCACACCCAAACAAACTTACTTAAACAGAGAGCGAGAGAAATCCACGCGATCCAAAAAAAAAAAAAAAAAAAGGAAAAAAAAAAACTCCAAATAGCAATCTCGGGACTGAACAGTCCACCAGTCCGCGGCAATCTTACGTACGCCCCCCCCCCCCCCCATCTACTCCCCAGGCACCAGCCCACCCCGCCCTCTTGCCATCGCCACTGAAAATTTAAAAAATGAACGCGAAACAAGAATGCCATTTCCTTCCTGGGAAACGCCTCCTGTCTTGGTTATCCCGAGCTGAGAAGCGGCACAAAACCATACCCAGGTGAAAGCGAGACACCTGGGAGTGCCCGGTGAAGACCCTTTGGGAAGCAGCTTTCCCCGATGTTTTCCTGGAGAGACTTCCCGGCTGACAACCTGCTGGGTTGCATCAGGGTCTGTCCTCTAAGGAGGTACGAGGCGACTGGGAGCCTTAAAATAGATAAAGTTAATACTGACTGTAATGTGCATAAATTGGATTATAATCTTTAGGCATATTGGTGGCAGCCAACGTAATCCATCTCTGAGTATTAATCCATTTAGGCTCCCGGGTGACAACCCCTTGCAGGAATGTTCCAGAGTCGCTCCTCTACAAAGGCTTCAGCTCCGATTGTATTTTGTCTCTGTGGCCGTGGATAAAATATTAAGACATACGTGGGGCGAAAAAAAAGTTACTAGCTTCCTCTAGAAACACAGACAACCTTTAAAAAGGAAACGGATAAGATCTAGACGAGATACGAAAATGAAAGATGGGTGTGACTTTGTGTCGTTGAATAAAGTTCTTGTACCTTTCTGGCTTTTAATTCCTTTCTTGAACTGCTGTGGTGGTGGTGGCTGGTTTCCGGACTTTATCTTTTTATTCACTACCCTTTTTCTCCGGATCGCCAACTTCTTTACTTCTTTTCTCCCAGTCCTTTTCTCTCTCTTCCTCTTTCTGACACAACTTTGTTGTTTTCCTCATCCCTCCACCCACCCCACCCCCCACCGTGCCCAGAGACCATGAAAGACAGTCTGGCCCTTGCATTGAAGACTTCCGAATAACGGGAAGGAGGTTCACTGGGGCCCCAGGTTCTCCATGATCACGTTCAGTTCTCCCCACTGCTCTCAATGTAGATGTCTGGAATCAGAGAGGCTCAACCACTTCCAGCCAAGCCCAAAGCAGCAAGTTTTCAACCCTAGTAGTGTGGTTTTCCTAAACCTGTGTCTCCCATCCTTCAGGACCCTGCACAGAGGGGAGATGCTATCTGAGGGGGAACTTCAATACAAGTCCAAGTACATATTTTTCAGTCATGTCTATCAGCGCATGTCATCGTGTGGTGTGTGTGTGTGTGTGTGTGTGTGTGTAAGCACTAAGTTTTTGTATACACACAGACCTGCTCTGTATGGTATACAAGTGAGGGGTGACTATCTGCTCCTTACACCACTTGTCAAAAGCCAAATTGTAGGGACAACTCTGAATGATGAGATCGGAGCTGAAGATTATATGATTATGACTTCAGTGAAGTTATTTCTAACGAGTGGTGACCATTCCGCATCGGCTCCGATTCCAGATTGGCTCTCTGTGTGTTCTCTCCAGAAACTGTACCTTGTATTTGTAAGAGGGAGTCTCAGCCCCCCCGCCCCCCCCCCGTGTGTGTGTGAAATGTATCCTCATGTACTCTAGCAATCACAAATAAATCATAGCCTCTGACCACTGAGTCTTTCCCTAACGTCCTTTCTTTCTCAAAGAATGCTTTACAATCCCTGAAAGTAAAGTAATTCCCAGTCTGCAGATGCTGGAGATTTAAAATATGCCAGTAGATGGCGCACAGAGCCCTTCCACGACCGTCCTTACGTGACCCTCTTCACAACAAAAAGACTTCAACCAGGAAAATGAAAAAGAAAACACAACCCGGAATACTCTAGGTTCAACTTTGAACAAAGGAATTTACACCAGTCTTTCCATTCTTTATTTGTAACTGTTTTAATAAGTTGACTGTTAACAACAATAAAATTGTGATAGCAAATGTACTTCCTGTCCATTTATTTTGAAAATCTTCACAGTTTGGGATATAAATGTGGGAAATCAGTACTTGATGATATAAGTGTAGAAAACGCACTCAAAACAAACAGAGTGGCGGATTCCAATTGGGGAGCTGAAGCAGGAGGCTCTACATGTCAAGCAAGGCTAATCATACTACCCAGCAAACCTGGACTTCAGGAGACATTTTCGCAACCACAAAAATGTAACAAAGAGAAATTTTAAAACAAACATCGATGCTAGATATCAATAAGATAGGAGTAATTAAAACGAAACTGTCAATGATAAAAAGCATCTCCTGGTCCAAATAAAAATTATCACATGAATATTGTAATGTATAGTACAGTATGAGATTGAGTTATTCTAATGAACTTCCGGAAAGGCGATGAGCATCAAATTAAATAAGAACAGTGATGAAGAATGAAAAAGAACATGTGTGTATGTGAGCTTAACTCCTACACTGCCGCCACCACGCCACTGGTCTGACCCCAGACTTTGCGTCTCATTGCTTTGCTAGTTTGGAACTTCAGACCAGTTTGGATGTTTCTGCCAGAAGGAAAGGAAAAGATAGCCTTTCAAATGTTGTTAGGGTGTTATAAAGCACCCGACAATAGATTTCACCTACTTGTTGTGACGGGTTATTGGTACACAAACTCCACTAATCAAATCAACAAAAATTAGCCACTGTCTATACTTTGCTGTACGGATGGATATGTCAGGGGAAAAAGAAGGGCCATGGAAAGCTACTAGACAATAGAACAGACAGTAGACATTTTGCTAGCTGTACATTCAGAATAACTAAGGGTTTCCCCCCCCCATTATGATCTATCTTGTTTGTTTGCTTTATGAAATACATCCACATTTACCAAAACTGGGCCATATGTCAAGGACAGAGATAGAATCTAAGACTATAAGAATGATAGGGGTCTGGGAGTGTAACTCAGTTGGTAGAGTAAATGCTGAATGTCCTAGGTTTGCACACACACACACACACACACACACCCATAAGCTGGGTGTGGTGGCACACACTAGTACCCCCTACACTCAGTGGGAGATGGAAGCAGAACTTAGAAGTTCAAGAGCATCCTTGGCTACATAAGGAATTTGAGGCTGGCCTGGAATGTTTGAGAACTTACCTTTAAATAAATTAATAAAAATAAACTAAGAATGAATGCTGATCTCTAATGTCACAAAGCCCACGACTTCATGACACATAGAAAAAATTTCACCAAAGCCATTTCTTTTTTAATTCCATAGTACCTAAGTTTGAGATCGTTATATATGTCACACATAAGCAAACGACAAAGAACGTTCCCACAAACAGTCAGCGGACAAGAAAAAAGTAGCAGCAGGAGATAAAGGCTAAGGCTGTGACTGTGTGACTGTTGGCCTCTGTTCCACCTTTTAATACCTGAGAAGGGAAAAGGATTCAGCAGCAAATTCCTAAGATTCTTTGCCTTGAACTTAAGTATTTCTTTCTTTTTTTTTTTTTTTTTTTTTTTTTTTTTTTTTTTTTTTTTTTTCGAGACAGGGTTTCTCTGTGGTTTTTGGTGCCTGTCCCAGAACTAGCTCTTGTAGACCAGGCTGGTCTCGAACTCACAGAGAACCTCCTGCCTCTGCCTCCCAAGTGCTGGGATTAAAGGCGTGCGCCACCACAGCCCGGCTGAACTTAAGTATTTCTATGCTCACTTTCTTGGAGTTCCTTTAGGGGAACACAACTCCCACAAGGAAAGGAAGCTGTCTTTTCAAGACGAGAAGCTGAGAAACATGTTTCTTATGGAAGTTTTCTTTTGGAACATTACATGCTTAATGTGATCTCTAACTCATGGTTCCAGTGTGTTGGGAACATACTGAATATACTTTGAAATCCACTCCACCACCTAGTGTAAAGACAGCTTCCAGACATAATCAAGGCACCAGGCTTGTTTAGCCCACAGAGCCTCTTTGTGTGTAAATTATTCCCCAAGAGTCATTTAAGTCCCACATTTATACATGCAGAACACAAGTGCCTCCAAAGTAATAATTTATTAATTTGGTAGGCTGTATCCCTAATTTAATAAATAGCACCTCAAGGCCTGAAAATTAATCGAGGATGGTATGTAGGCTGAGCACTCGGAAGCACTGTAAATATTGAGATCCTCTGATAGGGTGTGAATGAAACGGTCTCCCTAAACCCACGGGAACCTCAGTGCAATAGCTGTAGGGAAAATACACATTCAATTGAAACAACTTGCAGGAAAACTTATCTCAAAGCTAGGACATTTTCCGACAACTTGAGTCTTTCTTCATCTCTCCGCAGATTGATGGGCAATTTTCTGTAATTGGGCTTCTGTTGTTGTTGTGTTGCTGTTTTGGGGACAAGGTCTTATGTAGTCCAAACTCATGCTACACCTCGGCTCTTGATCTTCTGTCTGCTATCTTCCAAACGCTGGAGGACAGGCATATGCCACTGCGTCATTCATTGCATGTATGTGTATATTCGTATATCTGCGTGTGTGTGCGCGCACGCGCGTGTGTGTGTGTGTAAAGTCCACAGGTCAGTATTATGCGTCTTTCTTTGTCATTCCCCTCCTTGTTTCATCAGAAAAGATCTGTCCATAATCCTAGAGTTTATCAATTCTGCTAGGCTGACCAACCAATAATTTCCATGGACTTACTGTCTCTCTCCACTACCAGTGCGTGTGGGGGCTTTACAGAAAAGCACTTCATATCAAGCTTTTATTCAGGCACTGAGGATCCAACCAAAGATCCTCATGCTAGTGCCACAGACATTTTATCAACTAAGCCATCTTCCCGGGTTCTCCATCGTTTGTTTTTATCTTATTTTTGTGTGTATGGCTGTTTTGACTGCATGTATGCCTGTGCACCACGTGTATGTCTGGTACCTGCAGAGGGTTCAGATCTCCTGGGATTGAAGTGGCAGATACTTGTGAGTTGCCATGTTTGTGCTGGGGATCTGACTCGGGTTCCCTGAAAGAGGAGCTAGTGCTTTCAAACTCTTGAGCCGTCCTTCTAGCGCTTTCATTCTTTATAATTTTGATCTCTTTAGTTTTCAGGGGGAATTTCGTTTATTTTCATATACCAGTTCACCGCTTCGATTTGTATATAGTGAATTGGAAGTCAAAATAATCATTCTATCATAAACATAAACTGTATTTTGCCTTATTGAAAAAAAATGGGGAAATAATTAGGCCTAAAAATTCATACAGATGCCAAATAATAGATTAAACAATAGAAAAGGAAGGGAGTGATGGAAGGAAGGAAGGAAGGAAGGAAGGAAGGAAGGAAGGAAGGTCTCTCTGCACTAAATGGTGTGACAGAGGCTTAGAAATACAATACAACCTCTAAGAAGTGTGTGATTTCTAGTAAGATGATCCTTCTAGTACGATCAGGTACCTAGGCTGAATTTCAGTCCTGAAAAATCCACAGATATATTACCCACTCTGTAGATAATCCACAATGGAATGGTTTGTGTGGATTTTTTTCATGTAAATTTATGCAAGAGGTGGGGATATAGTTCTATTAGTACAGAACTATATGGGTATGACTACTATCTGGGGCTGCACAAAACCAGGCTGGCTTCAAATTCACAGACATCCACCTGCCTCTGCCTCCCAAGTGCTGGGATTACAGGTGTGTGCCACTGCCGCCTGGTTTACTTTTTTTTTTTTTTTTTTTTTTTTTTGGTTTTTCGAGACAGGGTTTCTCTATGGCTTTGGAGCCTGTCCTGGAACTAGCTCTGTAGACCAGGCTGGTCTCGAACTCCCAGAGATCCGCCTGCCTCTGCCTCCCCAGTACTGGGATTAAAGGCGTGCGCCACCACCGCCCGGCCGCCTGGTCTACTTTTATATCACATATGATAAACAATTTTTGAGGGGGCTGGAGAGAAAGTTCGGTGGTTAAGAGTATGTCCTGGTCTTACAGACCGAGTTCTGTTCCCAGCACCCATGCTAGGCAGCTCGTAACCACCTGTGACTTCAGATCCACGGGGATCTGATGCCTCTGGCCTTTGAGGATCCCCACAGTCTCAGGCATGACCCCCACACAGACATGAACACTTACACATAAGCTTAAAAATATTAAATCTAAAACATAGATTCTTCTGACAAAAATTCTAAATTGCATTAGTAAATTTGTTGCCCTCCATATAGGCTTCTACCACAAAGAACGGTTGATTTAGGAAACGGTAGACGCCGCTTGATGGGAAAGAACGAATTCGGATTATGATCACGCTGAATCAAAAGAACCCTTAGAGGCTCTTACCCATTACAGCTGGATTATACTACCCCTGCGAAATCAGATAAGGGAAAGTGACTGAAGGGCTCTCCTCTAAACTGTATACAATAGCAATTTGGGGGGGGGACATTCAAGTTGTAACTAGGAGATAAAAAATTACTAATGAGTAGCAAAAGGACTGTGTTTGTGTCTAGACTACTGGACTGCTAATATTATTTCCATCTTTGGTCTTGTGTTTCATGACTGTGACATCTCAGTTTCATTAGTAACTCAGGACATTCAGTTAACTTCTAGTGGCTGTCCATAGCAGGTATGGGCTAACTCTAAAACATTCATCTGTTTCAAGGGATCTCATGATTTGGGGTGTAATGTTGGTAGATTGCCGTGATAGAAGAAAGCTGCTGCTTACCATATAATGAGAAATCCTGATTGTTTGCATTTATTTCTGTTTTAAAAGAAAATATTAGTCATGATGTTGAGAAGAGTGTGTACTCAAAGGAGGAGAAGACGGGGCGTGTTGGTGCACGCCTTTAATCGCAGCGGTCCAGTGGAAAAGGCAGGAGAATCTCTCAAGATTAAAACCAGCCTGATCTACAGAGTGAGTTACGTCTAGTGGTTCCACAGCAAGACTCTGATTCAAACAACAGAAATAAAAAAATATTTAATTTGGTTACTAAACTCACAAGTTCTGAGAACAGTTCTAAAGAAAATTAAGGGCCGGGTGGTGGTGGCACATGCTTTTAATCCCAGCACTTGGGAGGCAGAGGCAGGAGGATCTCTGTGAGTTCAAGGCTAGCCTTATCTATAAGAGCTAGTTCCAGGACTACTAGGGCTGTTACACAGAGAAACTTTCTCAAAAAACAAAAAAACAAAAAAAAAAAGGAAAGAAAAGAATTTCACTTTCTGAGGCTTCATTTAACAAAATTTGAGACCTCTGAGGATAAAAAAAAAATCTATAAAAAATAAAAATAAATAAACCAAGAGAATTAAAAGGAAAGCTCCATATAGTAAAATAGTACTTAACACATTTATTTATTTATTATGTTATATATACATAGATGAGAGAGAATCATAATAAGAAAGTCATTTGTCAGCTTCCAATGCACTAATGAATTTATATTTTTGTTTGTTTTCACTCCAATAATCAACTTAATCAAAGCCTGTTGTGTGCTGGGTGTATGGAATGAAGTTTAATACTTTATTCACAAGGTCTCATTGTCTTACTCCACAGATTACATGATAACTACAAGAGAGAAAAGGCCTTTTCATCCGTGGACAGCTGGAAGAGTAGACAGGAAGTGCTTCCGGATGGCAGATGATGACTGGCATACAGCGCGCCACCAGTACAGTGTTCCTGCCATGTTCATCTTGAACCTAGCCATGAGGAAGAAATTAGCCAACTCTAGATCAAATGGGGTGTTCATTACCAACATAGGTGGCTTAATTCCTCTCTCTCTCTCTCTCTCTCTCTCTCTCTCTCTCTCTCTCTCTCTCTCTCTCTCTCTCTCTCCCCCCTCTTTCTGGTTTTTTTTTTTTTTACATGGTTTCTCTGTAGCTTTGGTGCCTTGGTGCCTGTCCCGGAACTAGCTCTTTTAGACCAGGCTGGCCTCGAACTCCCAGAGATCCGCCTGCTTCTGCCTCCCGAATGCTGGGATTAAAGGCATGCGCCACCACCGCCCGGCTCAATTCTGGTCCTTTTAAAAGGGCCTGCATGACATTTTAACCACTTTCGCCTCAGGATTCGGTTAACGACCAACAACATACAACCTCGGTTTGCATAATAAAATCAACCTTAGTGTTTCTTATGACATATTGAGAAAGAAACATTTGCTTCACACAAACTAAATAGTAATAAAAACAATCTTTACAAATAGAAGCCTGGAACAGCTGTGGCCATCCTCCCTTCAAAGAGCTGTCCTCAGGAGAAGCCGACTCAGACGGACAGCAATGCGTAGATACAGCGAGGATCTAAACCAGAAGCAGCTCAGGGCAAGAGTCATAAAATCTCATACACACCATTCTCTGCAGTAATTTTTGTGAGTACCGCACTTAAGTTTGAGTGTCAGACATCTGATGAGTAAGTAGGAAAATACAGCAGCCATGGCCCACATACTGTAAATCAGTTCCACCAAAGTATGATTCTAAGGGCACCAAGCATCATCAGAGAACTTGTTTGGAGCACAGATCTTCAGTCTCTGCCCCAGGTCTTCAGAACGGAAGCAAAATCCAAGGAGTGGGACAGTCACCTGTGTATTTTAAAAGATCTCTATGGCACGCAGAGGGGTGAGAACCACCACTCTGACTTAGTTGTGTCCACAGAGAAAGTCCAAGGTCATTCTTGATTCTCCCTTTTCATAATGCCTTTTGCAGTAAACACATCTCATTCACAGAGGGGCTGGATAGCATCCAAGGAGATATTGGAAGGTAAATGTGATCTCCAGAAGCCAGAGGGTCAAGTGTTTATGTATTAAAAGGGTAAATCATGCCACAATGAGGCTGAGTGGGAAGCTAGGAATTGACAAAGACCGGGATTGAACCCGTGAATAATTGCTCCAAAATTCTAGGTTTGGCAGGCTCTTTCATTTTCTGCTAACTGCTTTTTCACAGGTTGAAACTGCTTTCACCTTATCTGCGAGCAACACCGCTTGAGCGGTTGACATCTGTTTCCATCCCGCCAGAGAGCCTCTTGTCACTGGTGAACTAATGACAGAGACAGAGATCCAAATGACTGTCAGATACGCCAGGGATCAGGATGTTTTTTCAGGCCTCAGTAATCGCCTCTGTCCTGTATGTCATGAGTCTCCGACATCTCCTCCAACCACTGCTATTTCCATCTCTTCGCGCACCCTGAACAGTTCACACAAAAGGTTATGTAGAAACCAAAGCTAAAGTGGTTATTAAAAATGTAGCCACCTTAGTTTTGCAAATCTCCTCTGAATCTGAAAGTATGTGGGATGTGAAAGATAAATGATTATGATATAAGTACAATTCTAAATGAGATTAGCATATTTCACCACCGTCTTGGGATCTAGAACATAAATATTTAACATTGAGTACTAGGTTTCTAAATACAATAGGAAATCATTGTGAATTTAGATTGGTGTCTTAAGTTAGGCAGCTTGAAAGAAAATATGGAGTCTTTATTTTCTAGTTTTTCTTCCTTTTAATTCTGCCTTAAATTTTATCTGCATATCCTGCTAGGGAAAGTTAATGTCAAAGGTTGTAATGAGTTGATGAGTTAATGCAAAAAGAAATGTGAATAAGGCTTATCATCCAAAAAGAAATCAATAAATATTAACATAATAAATGCTGAATAGGTCTTACCATCCAATTAAAAATCAATAAAACTTCAAAAATAAATGGTGCCATTTAAGCACACCATATCAAAATAAGAATGAACAGAAGTAAATTATAGACATTTTTAAATTATCTTTTTCCATTTTGGTCATATGACCATACATAGAAATGAACAAGTGAGAAAACTCTAATTAGTTATTCTCATGTAGTTTTATGCATTTTTGTGGCTACTCAGAATAGCAAAGGAATTAGCTCTAGTCAGGACAAAGAGTTATATGTTCTATCAGATGAAGGCTATGAAACAACCACCTGAGATCCATCAGGGTCTCATAATTCACCCATTTTTCCAAAACTAGCAAAACCTATTTTAATGCCTATTGTATCCTGTCTCTGACCAGGCTCTACATCCAAACCAGGAACTGCTAACTTATTTTCAATGGAAGCCACAGGAAGATCACTCATCTGGTCAAAGACTATGGATTACATGGAACATGAAATTCTTAGTCTATTGTCAGATCTTTCGAGGGCAGTCAGTCTGAGACATCCAAAGAACAATTTAGAAGCACTTATGCTTCGCTGTTTCACAGATTTGGGGAATGCGATTTTCCTCTGCAATACTGTATATTCAAACCTACCATTTGCAAATTTGTTGTGTTTAATTTAAAGCTGTATATAGTAGATGTTCAATGAATGCTATGAATCCCACTGTTATCTTCCCAGTAGAAGCTAAGGACATAGACAATATAGTAAATAATATATACTGCAAGAAGTCCCAGTGCCTGTAGACAGATCAATTGCTGTCTATCCTTAGCAAATGGGTAGGCAGTATATCATCTATTCTTTCTACTGTTATCACGCTTGTATTGGCCACTTTGACATTGGTCAGGGGTCAATTAGAATCCACTTGAGCTCAGTTTAGTTTTCAGTTTTCTCTGAGTAGACACTACTAATATACTTTTTTTTNCTCTCTCTCTCTCTCTCTCTCTCTCTCTCTCTCTCTCTCTCTCTCTCTCTCTCTCCCCCCTCTCTCTGGTTTGTTTTTTCCAGACATGGTTTCTCTGTAGCTTTGGTGCCTTGGTGCCTGTCCTGGAACTAGCTCCTGTAGACCAGGCTGGCCTCGAACTCACAGAGATCCGCCTCCCTCTGCAGCAGTGCTGGGATTAAAGGTGTGTGCCCCACCGCCTGGCTTTAATTTCTCTTTAAAATATCAGTTTCAGAAAAGCAAAAACTACTGAAATGCTTCAGATTAAAGTTGACTAAAGAAACATGGCAGCCACCTATAATGAATGCCTGGCTCCAAATCTGAATCAAACACAAACAGAAACAGCCTAAAGAAACTGGAGAAAAATTTAAATAGCTGCTATGCATGCAATGACACGATTTTACCAAGAATTAATTTCTTGATGTGCTCTTCTTGGTGGTATGGTTACCGGAGGCATTCTCCTGGAGCCTGGGATGACATATGCAAGTGTTTAGAGCAAAAAATGTCAAGATATCTACCACTGCCTCTCGGGTAGCCAGTTAAAACAAACAGACAGTAGTAACAAGCAACCAAGCACAGCTCTAGCTGTAAAGAAAGATAAAAAGGTATATGCAGCTCTAGCTGTAAAGAAAGATAAAAAGGTATATGCAGGAGAGTTGTGGTGGTCAGTGTGCTGCCCTTTCTGATTTGTCTTTTATCCAACTATAAATTTCAGGAGATATTTTAATACTCAAAATACAAGACTAATTTTTATTTTTATTTTTATTTATTTATTTTTGAGACAGGGTCTTTCTGTGTAGCCCTGGCTGGCCTGGAACTCACTATGTAGACCAGGCTAGCTTTGAACTCAAAGATATCTGTTACCTCTGCCTCCAGAATGCCGGGATTAAAAGGGTACACCAACTGGTGTGGCTAATCTTAAATTTAGGATTCTCTGCCTCCAGCTTTAAGTCTGTGTACCATCACACCTTTTTTATGCAGTGCTGGGGATTGGACCAGGCCTAGTGCATGCTAGGCAATCGCCTTACCAAATGTTCTTATCGCCAGCTTTCTTATTCTTTTTCTTTCTTCTCCTCTCCCCCTTTTATTTCCTTTCTCAGACTGAGTCTTTATCTGTTTTCTATTTTCTCCTTTTTCTCTTAAATTGTATTTGAATCATAAAAATATGATGGCTTTTGATTGACATGTTTGAGGTTAGCATCTTTGGTGATCTCAGCTTTGGTCTGGCAAAGAAAGACACCACAAAGGAGCAAGACATATGACATGGGTTTAGCCTGTGCTGCTAAATTAGTGACAATATTTTCATTGAGTGTTCTTTCAAAAGTAGATGCCGTGTATGAAAGGTTTCCCTCATGAGATTACAGCAATTTAAAGGTCATTCAATTCTACAGACCACTTAATTGTGCCCCATTAAGCATAGCATTTCTCAAAAAAAGAACTCTGTGTGTGTGTGTGTGTGTGTGTGTGTGTGTGTGTCAAGGTCTGCCAATATCAGCTTTGTCTAACTTGGAAAGATTTTTTTTTTCCTGGCTTCTCTCACTGACCTGATGTATAATACAGACTTTTCGGGGGTTTTTATTGCTCAAGGGCAGCTGGATGAGTGGCCTTGGCTCATTTAGAAGCCATCTAATGCTTTTGTTCTCGGTTAATATTTTCTTTAGAGGTCACCTACCACTGACACCTGTCAGGTTACAGTTGTCATCGTCAGGAATAGGACCTTCCCTTGATAAAACACAGCGAGTGCACTGTCCAAAGACTGGCAAGCATAGCAGACTGAACTTAGCCGTTTCGCAGAATGAACACAGGCATTTCGTAGGTTGCTGTGCAGGCTCTCGTTTTAAGCCCAGGTTCCTTGTGGGCACGTTTTGCTAGGCAGGTACCAGGGGTAGAAATGTGGAGAGAAATAAGAACAGAATGGAGAACTCTGTGTCAGAAAGCACCCAGGCAGCCCCACTAAGATGCTTGCCAGAGGGTAGCCAGAGCCACTGAGGGAAAACGGGGAGGTGGAGCTAAACAAAGAGCAAATAAAATAAAGCCAAACCACTAAGATAAACACAAGGCCAAACCACAATGCAAAATGTATGAGAAATCTGAATATAATCAGAATTTTATGGGGAAATTCTTTGACTCCAAGGAAAGAGTTCAGAGAGTGCTTTTGTATTTTATATTTTATTCAGCGTCCTCAGTACGGAAGCTGTGTTGTATATAGCTCATTGATACCATCTCCCAATTAACTAGTCTGATAAAGTGGTTCTGACTTCAGCTTATGCTAACCTATAACCAGAAGGCACCAGAGAGTCTTTGAGATTTTCAGAGCTCTTAAGTTTTCCCTCAATCAGACCCTTAGATCCCCTGCTATGTTTAAAACCATGCACTGGTTTCCTCGTCTGCCAGACATTT
This sequence comes from Alexandromys fortis, assembly GCF_014885135.2. Lineage (NCBI taxonomy): Eukaryota > Metazoa > Chordata > Mammalia > Rodentia > Cricetidae > Alexandromys > Alexandromys fortis. The sequence goes on along the minus strand of NW_026067976.1, from coordinate 1,851,900 downwards.
TGATTAGGAAGGTTGCTCTATGGTCTACTTGAAACTAAACCAAAGTTGAGCCTTAAGGCAGTGGTCATTCCACATAGCAGAGGAAAGAGGTAAAGACAGTTTTCAGGTCATGATGCAAAGTATCTAAGATAGTTTTGTCTTCCTTGGTTCAAGATCGTGGCACAAATTTTTTATCTAGACACTCAAAGTGAAGACTATTGTTTTGTTGGGGGAGAGAGTAGGAGAAAGTTGGGTTCCGCTAATCCTAACTAAAAAGAACAATTACCATATTCATTATGAAATTATTTTTCCCTCCTAGACTTATCTGTTTGTTATACTACTGACTCTGGTAGAGCAGTACAAAACCAAAAAGTATTTTCTCAGTTTCCCGAACACTACAGATTAAGTTAACAAATATTTATTGTACACCTAGGTGTAAAGCCCACAGAACTGGAGTTTGTGACTTTAAATAGAGTTCAATGGAAATGTAATTGGAGAGGAGGGGTGGAGCTGAATAAAAAGCACACTCCTTTAATCCCAACACTTGGGAGGCTAAGGATCTTAGTGAGTTCAAGGTCAGCCTAGTCTACTCAGTGAGCTCCAGCCAGTCAGGAATGCATAATAAGACATAAATAAATCTTGCTTGCAGTGGATGAGTTATCTACCACTTAGCTACTTAGCTGTATGCCCAGCCCAGAAAGACTAACTGGGCAAAGCTGTGTTGACTGAAAGAAAGAGAAATTGCTGGGCCGTGGTGGCGCACGCCTTTAATCCCAGCACTTGGGAGGCAGAGGCAGGCGGATCTCTGAGTTCAAGACCAGCCTGGTCTACAGAGCTAGTTCCAGGACAGGCTCCAAAACCACAGAGAAACCCTGTCTCGAAAAACCAAAAAAAGAGAGAAAGAAAGAAAGAAAGAAAGAAAGAAAGAAAGAAAGAAAGAAAGAAAGAGAAATTAATATTGTCTTTTCCAACATGGCATGCTCCAGCTGTACACAAATGTTAGGTCTGCACAGGGCAATGCTGAAAGAGGGCAAGCATTTGAGCACCTACAATTACAGAATGTTCATTGTCAAGAGGATAAGTGATGTCTTCTGAGAAAATAAAAATATAGAAGGTCCTGTGGAAATTCAAACGCTAGAGAGTAAAGCCAAAGAGACCTTGAAATAACCCACCAACAGGTCCATATTGGATGAAATAACCCACCAACAGGTCCATATTGGATGAAATAACCCATCAACAGGTCCATACTGGCTACCTGTATTAAACTAACAAGCTTATTATTGATGAGCAAGAGAAGCACAGGATCAAGGACTAGGAAGCAGCCATCAATAGCACTGACCACCTTCAGCTGTTCTCCCAGTCCCAGAACAACAGATAAACTGAGACGCGTTTGTATTCTGTCCCAGCCACACTGTAACGAGATGGTATCAGTCCTCAATTGAAGTGTTAGAATGAAGTACTGGGGATCACTCAGAATAGTGTATTACTATCCTGTCTCTTCTCCACCCCACCCCATTTGATAACTCACCCACATTTGTGCAGAGTATTAGCAGAATTTGCATCTTGGTCCTTAACGATGAACACAATTATCTTTCTATTCTTTTGTTAAAATTAACTCATTACAATAAAAAAGAGGGATAAATACAAGAAAAAAAGTGAAGACAAAAAAGATAGAAACTAGAAATTATATAAAGAAATAAGAAAACCTGCTAGATAGCAATAAAAAAAACTAACTTTAAGAACTGGAGAGATGGCTCAGTGGTTAAGAAGACTCGACTCTTGCAGGAGATCTGGGTTCCATTCCCAACCATCTCTAACTCCAGTTTCACAGGACCCAACAGACACGCATGGGGCACCCAACATGCATGCAGGCCAAACAGACATGTAAAATAAATCTAATATTTTTTTTTGAAAAATTTCAAATGCTTTCATTGTAGATGCCTCAGGCTGGGAATAGTGATCGTGATGGCTAATACTGATTGTCAATTTGACAGGGTCGAGCATCAGCTAGGAGACAAACTTCTGGACAGACTGTGAAGGATTATATAAATTACATACATTGACATGTAAAGACTCACCTGAACTGTGAGGGGCGTCATCCCAAAGACTGGCTGCCTGCTCCAGGCTGGATGAAAGGAGAAAGCCAGGTGAACACCAACTTTTCATCTCTCTCTGCTTCTTGACTGTAGATACATTGTAACCATCTGCTTCAAGCTCCTGCTGCCGAGATTCCTCTGTCATGATGGTCTCTGCTCTCAAACTGTTACCCCAAACAAGCCCTTCTTTCTTTAAAGTGTTTTTATTGAGACATCATGTTATAACAACAAGAAGTCACTAAGACAGAAAGCATCTCGTGATGATAATCCCAGCAGTTATCTATAAGCTAAAACAGGAGAATCATATCAGCCTGGGCCATATAGTAAGATTCTGTCTCAAAAAGGAGGACGGGGGTTCCTCAAGATGACGTATGTCCTGGGATAATCTTGTTAAATAACAAGAACGTCACAATGTAAGAACGGAGAAACACGGACACTCATTAAACAGGCTTCCATCTTCCTAACCCACGATGGCTAGGATGAGCACCAATGGTCCGCCTTTTTCTAGTTGGGATGAGATGAGCAAGAACTCTCTCTCTCTCTCTCTCTCTCTCTCTCTCTCTCTCTCTCTCTCTCTCTCTCTCTCTCTCTTTCTTAGATTTATTTTATGTGCACGAGTATTTTGCCTGCATGTAGATATATGTACCATGTGGAACGGACTCCAGGTGCTCTACTAGAGCAGTCGTTGCTCTAACCTCTGAGTCATCACTTCAGCCGCTGAGTCAGAATGCTTTGAACCCTGGTTGTGCTCTGGCTGTAGTCGTTAACCTCCTTTCTCCACTCTGCTCTAGTTTTCTACCATACTGGTCATTTCAAAAGCTGCTTTGTGTTTTGTAAGTAGAAACCCTGGCAGATAACTGTTGAGACTTCCTTACTGAATTGTGCATGTTTGGAGTCAAGAGTTCATTGACTTGCATGTAAATATGTGGAAATGCTACAAAATAATGGTAAATCATCCACCTTAGCAGGTTTTCCCCCCCTATAAAAGCATTGAACCAAATATAACTTGGCTAACCTATTCCTCAGTGTCAAAGAGAAAATGATTTAACTTTTTGGTATAAGAAGCATTTGGCAAATCTGGAAAGCGGCAGCAATTCTGAGCCAACCATGTTTCAAAAAGGAAGCTCTTTGACATGAGAGGTTGTCTCCAACTGGCAGGGTTTAGGAGCAGACATTCCTAAAATAAAAAATTTTAGACATCATATTTTATTATAAAAATAGAAATGTTTCCAGAGCTTGTTTTTGCTCTCTGTGTGTGTTTGTGTGTGTGCATGTGCAAGCGCGTGTGCGTGCACGTGTGTGTGCGCGCACACATGTGCACAGATGCTACAAAAGCAAACCCACAGGTCATGGAAGCACTCTACCCCTCACTAAACTGCAATCCCACAATGCAGAAAAACTTTCAATTAAGCTGGTGGTATTAAGAAATAAAGATTCCAAAGTGATGTTAGATTAGAGGTAAAAAAAAAATGTATTTTCTTTTCTTGAAGGCAAGCACTGTACCACTGAACTGAGTTTATTCCCAGCCCAAACTCTGATTATTTTTAAGATGTGTATTGTGTGTGTGTGTGTTCACCCCAATTGTCTTCCGTTATTGGCTTCCATCTCAACACCTTGAAACAGTCTTTTTTTTTTTTTTCTGAGACAGGGTTTCTTGGTATAGCCCTGGCTGTCCTAGAACTCATTTTCTGGACCAGGATGGCCTTGAACTCTCAGAGACCCTCTTGTCTCCCAAGCGCTGGGATTAAAGGCGTGTGCCACTGCCACCCGGCTTGAAACAGTTTTTCCCTGGAGTTTCATGGAGGCTAAATGGTAGCGAGCTCCCAGGATCCAACTATCGTTGCCACCCCTAATGCTACAGTTACAGTCATACCCATCTTTTTAATGTGAGCTCTGGAGTTCGGATTAAGAGCCTGTCTTAGTTTACTCTCTAGTAGTGTGATAACACATCGTAACTGAAAGTAACTTGAGGGAGGAAAACATTTTGGCTTCAATTTCCACACCACAGTCCATCACTGAGTGAAGTCGGGCCAGGGACTCCAGGCAGGAACCGAAGCATTGCTCAGCCTGCACAGGGGAGGCATCACCCGCAGTGGATTGGGTCCCTACCACATCAATCATTAATCAAGAAGACGCCCCTCCCCGCAGAGTCTGGCATCTTGGGTGATATTCGGCATCTCTCAGTTGAGGGTCTTGCTTCCCAGATGACCTGGCCTGTGTCAGGTTGAGAAACCCTAAGCAGTACAGATTCTCATTCTCACACAGGAAGTGCCTTTACCCACAGAGCCATCTGCCCGGCCCCAAAGTAGTAGTCTTAAAAACCACACAGCAGTTTCTATGTTTGTTTGCTTGCTTTCTGTGGGGACATATTCTTTTCAAAGTCATAATTCTCTCTTGAGAAATAAAACTAGGGCTGGAGAAGGGGCTGCTCTTCCAGAGAACCAGAGTTCCGTTCCCAGACCAGAGCAGGTGCCTGCCAACTCCAGAGCACCTGACATTTGACACTTCCCCTGGCCTCTGCAAGCACCCACACGGGTGTCACACACACGCATGTGCACACGAAGTTTTTAATAAGAAAGCAAGGAAGTTAAGGTAAATGTTTGGCCTTTCTGAGTCTTGACAATTTTATTTACTAGTCACTGAAATGCCATTTTCAGGAAGAAAAAAAAACTTTTCACAATGTTCACACCAGGGAGGCTGGGGGGCGAAGTGTAGTTTTGAGGACCATCCAGGCTACTCAGTAAGACCTTGACTCAGAAGGAAAGAACAATGGTGAGAAGACAGGGACAAGAAGGCATTTGGGGCATTGATTCTTCTCCTCTTCTTTTTTTAATTTAAAAAAATCAAAAAGTTTTCATTTTATTATTCTATCTGCATAAGTGTTTGTGTGCATGTGTACCACATTCATTCTTGGTACTAAAGATCCACTGCTGGAACTGGAGTTACAGATGGTTGTGAGCCAACATGCAGGTGCCAAGAATCCAGTCTGGGTCCTCTGGAAAAGCAAGCAGTACTCTTAACTCCTGAACCATCTCTCTGGCCCCCTAATTACTTTTCTAGTTCGTGTGGCAAAACTGCTTCAAGAAGGAAAGGGTTTTTTTGTTTGTTTGTTTGTTTTTGGTTTTGGTTTTTTTTTTTTTTTTTTTTTTTTTTTGAGACAGGGTTTCTCTGTGGCTTTGGAGCATGTCCTGGAACCAGGCTGGCCTCGAACTCACAAAGATCCACCTGCCTCTGCCTCCTGAGTGCTGGGATTAAAGGCATGCACCACCACCCCTGGCTGGAAAGGTTTCTCTTGACTTGAGCATCTAGGTGTCATCTTAGGCAGTTGTAACTCCCAGGGGAGGGGCTTGGGGTGGAACCTCCACCAGAAAATTCCAGACTCTTTGGCTATATGGATGCCAAAGGCGGAGGAGAAACGTCCAGCCTAACAAAGAGGAGAGCTCAGATTTGGAATTTGATAATATTAAGAAAGGTGGCGTAAGGTGGCTTATGCCTTTAATCCCAGCACTTGGGAGGCAGAGGCAGGCGGATCTCCCTGAGTTCAAGCCTAGCCTGGTCTCCATAGTGTTAGGAATTTTTCCTAACATGAGCTCTCTGCCTAGGCAAAAATCCCAATCAAGCCAAATCACAACAAGCCAAATTAAGAAATATCCAGGTTTAATGGGATTCCCCGGGAGGCTTCAAATGACCACAGGGAGGGGGGGGCAGGAAGGACGGGGGATGGGACACACACCACGTGTTCCTCTTTTGGGAGCTCACTTAAATACCCTGTGGGGCCTGCATGCTAGGATTTGGAGTCCAGACCAATACAACTCTCAGGCCTGGGGACTGGGATGAATGCGAGGGACTGGGGTCTATGCTCCCATTTAACACATAGTTCTAGCATACCCAAGGCTACATAGAGACCCTATCTCTGGTGGGATGTGGAGTCAAAAATAGCTTCAAGCTATTAAGGACTATTTGAAAGAAGAGAGTTTTTAGCCTAGAGGGTGTACATAGAGAGTAAACTAACCTAGGCCTCTTTTTTTCTTTCTCCTGACTGTGAACACGGAACACAGAAGCTAAGAAGAGGGACAGGGACAGTACTCAAGGTCTCCCCACTCCTTGCTGTCTGCTGGAACACAGACCTTGGAGTTCTTAAAGTAACAGAACAAGGAGGTCAGGTGAGAGAGACACACCAGCTCTTGGGAAGCAGAGGCAGATGGATCTCATTGAGTTTGAGGCCAGCCTGGGCTATAAAGCGAGTTCCAGAACAGCCAGGAATGTCACACAGAGAAAGCCTGTCTTGAAAAACAAAATTAAACAACAACAAAAAAAAAGTGATGGAACAAGGAAAATCACAAACCAAGACACTATTGAAACGCATTGGTAGAAACATCAAGGAGGTAGCAGAGAGGCTGGGAAATCTTAACTATTTGGGTGGTGAGAGCTTGGGCTCTGTGCATTCAGAAGGATTTCTGTACTTACAGAGATAGGGAATAGACAGAAAGCAAGCTGGGAATGAGGTGGAGCCCAAGATAAATTGTTATTGGGCTTAGGGCTTACAACACTACAACCTTTCCACACTCATTCACATTCTGAATGTTTAATCAGCATTACAGGAGGTTCAATGTAAGGTGTACCCTCCCTTACACTGATAAGTGGGAAACTCACATTTGTAAACCCTTAAGATAGTGGCAGAAAAGGGAAGCATTCCGCGAAGGTTAGACACAGAGGAGAACTATGTCTTCCTTAATTTCTTTTTCACTTAACAAATGTTTATATATGCCAGATACAGCTTTTTTTTGTTTGTTTTTGTTTTTTGAGACAGGGTTTCTCTGTGGTTTTGGAGCCTGTCCTGGAACTAGCTCTTGTAGACCAGGCTGGTCTTGAACTCACAGAGATCCGCCTGCCTCTGCCTCCCGAGTGCTGGGATTAAAGGTGTGCGCCACCACCACCGGGATGCCAGATACAGTTATAAGAATTTTACCTGTTGGAAGTCCGAGGACCACCCACCTCAATCCAGGTCTAGTAAGGAGGGAACCCTGATTGCTCTTTGGGCTGATGAGGATGGGGACTTGATCGGGGGAGGGGGAGGGAAATGGGAGGCAGTGGCGGGGAGGAGGCAGAAATCTTTAATATATAAATAAATAAATTAAAAAAAAAGAATTTTACTTGTTTTAAAAACAAAGTAACACTTCCATGAAACTGGGTAAGTTGTCTCCATTTTATGCCTAGGCAATCTAAGGCCCTGAGAAATTAAATACTGAATAGAAGGTCTTACTTTCTTGATTTTAGTCCTGACAAGTCCTTCTGCCAGGTAGCTAAGCAAGTAAAGAAGCTTGCTGGGTAACCTGAGTTTCACTCCCAGAACCCACCCAAAGGTGAAAAGAGAGAACCAACACCACAAAGTTGTCCTCTGATCTCCTCAGGCACGAGTAAGAGCCAAAGTTACATTTTAAATTTTAATTACTAGGCCTAAGAAATCCAGGAAACAAAAAATGCTTCTAATCTGCAAGCCCCTGGCCCAAGGACAGAGAGTTCCTGAAATGCTGGAGGCTGTTGTTTACAGATAACAAGCCACTTGCCTTTCATTCCCCTAAACAAATTTGTTTGGCCCTTAGGCACCCTAGTGCTTGATCACCACTGAGTGAGAGGTTCAGACACTGGAGATGTATGCTTGCCCCTGATTGGATGGCTGGAAAATGCAACGAATTATGGGTTTTCCTTCTTCAGACATGACAAACTGTGATTCTGGGCCATTTCCCAGGAACCTGGGTATGGACCTGGCCAGAGCCCATTCACCTGGCCAGTATTTTTTTTTTGGTAGTATTTTTTTTAATATTTATTTATTTGTTATATATGCAATATTCAGGCCAGAAGAGGGAACCAGATCTCATTACAGATGGTTGTGAGCCACCATGTGGTTGCCGGGAACTGAACTCAGGACCTTTGGAAGAGCAGGCAATGCTCTTAATCACTGAACCATCTCTCCAACCCCCTCACCTGGGCAGCATTTAATTGAAGCCTACTTCAATTTTGGCTTTAAACCGTGGTAGTTGCTTTGGTCATAGTGTTTCACCACAGCAATAGGAATTTTAACTAGGACAGTGGCTCATTCCTGCAATCTCAACAAAGCCAGCCTGAACTACATAGGGAGTTTCAGGTCAGCCTGGGCTACAGAGAAGATTCTGTAAAAAAAAAAAAAACAAAAAAAAAAAAACAAAAAAAAACAAAGCATAAGCCATCTGTTAAGGCACAGAGAGGATAAGGAAGGTGGGTTCTTGTCTTTGAGTTCATGAGAAAATATTGTCTTAGGGTTTTTATTGCTGTGTAGAGATACCACAGTAGCTCTTTTTAAATTTTTTAATTAATTATTTTATTTATTTTATACACTGAGAACCGTTTCCCTTCTCCTCCCATTTCTTCCCCATTACTTCCCATCTGCCCCCTTCTCATCCACTTCTCCATCTCCATTTCCCATGGGCATGAACAAAGCATGGCACACCAAACTGAGTCAGGACCAAGCTCCTCCCCTGCATCAAGGCTGAGCAAGGCATCCCAGCATGGGAAATAGGTTCCCGAAAGCCAGTTCAAAGCCAGGGACAGGTCCTGATCCCACTGCTAGGAGCCCGACAAACAGACTGAGCTATATAACTGTCACACACATGCAGAGGGCTTAGCTCAGTCCCATATAGGCTTGCTAACTGTTGGTTCAGAGTCTGCGAGCTCCCACAAGTCCAAGTCATCTGTCTATGGACCACGGAAACTCATTAAAAGGAAAACATTTAACTGAAATGGCAGCTTACAGTTCAGAGGTTCCGTCCATTATCATCATGGCAGGGAGCATGGTAGCATGCAGGCAGACAGGGCGCTGGCTACATGCTAATCAGAAGGACACAGGAAATGGACAGTGACACTGAGCAAAACTATTAAGCAAAAGAGACCTCAAAGCCTTCCCCCCACAGTGACACACTCCTTCAATAGGGCCACACCTACTTCAACAAGGCCATACTTCTCAATAGTGCCAGTCTTTATGAGTTTACGGGGTCCAATTACATTCAAACTAGCACAGTATCCTAAAACCTCCTTGACTTAGAACAAATGTGTGACTGACCTGCTGTCATCTGCAAAATCAGCCCTCTGCTTCTTCTTTTTTTAAAACATATTTATTTATTTATTTATTATGTATACAATATTCTTTCTGCGTGTATGCCTGAAGGCCAGAAGAGGGCACCATACCTCATTACAGATGGCTGTAAGCCACCATGTGGTTGCTGGGAATTGAACTCAGGACCTTTGGAAGAGCAGGCAATGCTCTTAACGGCTGAGCCATCTCTCCAGCCCCGGCCCTCTGCTTCTTGAGGTCCTCCATCACCTTGGTATCTGGTGAAGAGATGGGGAGCCTGCTCATGAAGGACCCTGCCTGTCATGCTCAGTGGAGATTCTTCTGCGCTAAAGCAACACCTCTAAAACAGGAATAGCAAGATTTGCATACTTAAAAACTCATAGTGTAAGAATGCATGTCACACACAGTTTAAGAAATGTACCATTCAGAAACATAGTTAGCAGTAAACTAGCTGCTCAATGGACCTGCAGGAAAGAAAAACTTTGAATATCTCTTTCAAAGAGATTAGAAAACAAATAATAAAAGGCTTATTATATACATCAAAGAAAGTACATTAGAAAAGACTGTAAACCATGCAGCCAATGATGTTTGCAAAGATGAGACTGCTGCTCACCAAAGCAAAGCACAGGTTTCAGTGGTTAGAACTGACCCCATAGCTTGCAGATCCTACCGAGTGCGCCACCATAACTGGCTGGAGCTGCAGGCGGGCCCAGGGACCTTCCAAAACTACTGTATGGGTTTGGGTCCTGCTGGGAAGCCTGCTGCTAATGCTGCAGACTCTTGGGCAAGCAGATCCGGGAACCGCTGCCTCTGGGTCTCCCTGTGAGCACTTACAGCAGTGTGCTGCCTCCCTTGCAAAGCTCTGCCCCAGCCACTGCCTCTCCACTCACAGGGACTCCAGGAAGCAGACCCTTACTTGGGAATTGAAGAAGGGGCCCGACCCCACTACCTGCGGGTCTGCATGCTGATCCTTGGGCCTACAATGGCAGACAGGCTCCCAAGCCCCACTTAAACAATCATTTAGGGAATTTGGGTGTAGTTCTCTCTCTAGACTACTTCCTGCTGATTGGGGCACTGTATCTTTGGGGGCTTTTCACAGCGACATTTCAGGGGCTCTTGGTCCATCAAATCATGTTAGCCTAGAATGAACCCACAGGTTCTCATCTTCTGTGGAAAGAAATGAAGAAGCTCTCTTTCAAAGCAACAAATCCTTAGACCCATGTTTTGAACTCAAGATACATTTCTTAGCAGTTCCCCAGAATCAAATCTCCCTCTCTAGTCAAAAAACAAAACACAATATTATTCATAATCCAAATTCTCTGTGCATTCCATCTTTACGTGGCTTATCTTTATTATTTTTATTATGAAGGTGGACTTGAAAAAATCTGACTGTCCTTCAATTTACCCTCTTGTCTTTTTTTTATTACTTCCATGCTGGGGCAGTCTTCCATAGGGCATCCCTCAGAGCGTCCCTAGTTCCCAATGTCAATGGTGCCTTTTGTGGCACCTGCAACCATCTGGAACCACTATCAGGCAAGGGTCTGGGGAGTAAAAAACACATAGACACATACCCATCTTCAATTCACCCTCACCATTTCTGAGAGCGATCTCTCAGGGATTTCTAGTTCCTGATCTTGCTGGGGCCCTCCACCTGTACAGTACCGAATGTCTACCATGGTACAGTTTTCAAGTCAGGCAAGAAGCTGGAAATTGAAACACACACAGACAGTGACACAGGACATCCTTGAACCAAGAATGCAGGGCAACTTATATAGGGCTCTCCTTGACTAATGACCATACCCTAGCTCTCAGGATTTTTCAGCTGCAAGCCCACAAGAAACCTCTCCCCTGCCATCAGAAACTCATGAGTGTCTTGTGCTCAGAGCAGCAGCAAACATAGGAAAACAAGTTGTTTACTCTGGCAGGAAAGGGGTCGTAGAAAATTAGAGGTCTGGCTGGGCGATGGTGGTGCACACCTTTAATCCCAGCACTCGGGAGGCAGAGGCAGGCGGATCTCTGTGAGTTCAAGACCAGCCTGGTCTACAAGAGCTAGTTCCAGAAAAACAAAACCACAGAGAAACCCTGTCTCGAAAAAACAACCAAAAAAAAAAAAAAAAAAAGAAAGAAAGAAAGAAAAAGAAAATTAGAGGTCTGTATTTCTGCAGTCCCTAACAAGTAAGGCCTCCTGTGGGGACTCAACAAAGGCTGGCATATCCAGCGGAGGCAGGAGAAAACCCCTACCCCTGAATCAAAGCTGAACAAGGCACCCCACCATATGGAATGAACTCCAAAAAGCCAGCTCATGCACCAGGGATAGAACCTGGTGCTTCTGGCAGGGATACCACAAACAGATTAGGCTAACTAACTGTTGCCCACAGAGGGCCTACTTCAGTACCATGCAGGCTCCCCATGAGTTCTCATGAGTTTGGGTCAACTGTCACTGTGGGTTTGCCTTTATGTTCTTGACCCTCCTTTGCCCACATAATCCCTCCTGCCCCTCTTCAGCTGGCCTCCTGTAACTAGACCTGGTGCTTGGCTATGGATCTCTGCACCTATATCCATCAGTTACTGGATGAAGGTTCATTGATGGCAGTTGGGGTATTTACCAAACTGATTATAGAGGAAGGCCAGTTCAGGCACCCTCTCTACTATTGCTAGGAGTCTTAACTGGGAGCATCCTTGGAGATTCCTGGGAATTTTCATAGCACCAGATTTTTCAAGATATCTCTTTCATTGGTCTCCCACTCCATCCCTCCCCCATCTCGACCACCCCTTTCCCTCATGTTCTTATCTCCCATCCTGACACCTTTATGCCCAGTTTACCCAGGAGATCTCATATATTTCCCCTTCACAGGGTGATCCATGTGTCCCTCTTAGAGTCCTCCTTGTTACCTAGCTTTTCTGGGGCTGTGGATTGTGGTCTGGTTATCCTTCGCTTTACATCCAGTATCCACTTATGAGTGAGTACATATCATGTTTGCTTTCTGGGTCTGTGTTACCTCACTCAGGATGACTTTTTCTAATTCTATCTATTTGCCTGAAAATTTAAGAAAGAATGTCATTGGTTTTTTTTTTTGCTGAATAATATTCCATTGTATTAATGCACCACATTTTATTTTTCCATTCTTTGATTGAGGGGCATCTAGGTTGTTTTCAGGTTCTGGCTATTACAAATATTGTTGCTGTGAACAAAGTTGAGCAAGTGCCCTTGTGGTATGATTGCACATCCTTTGGGTATATGCCCAAGAATGGTAATTCTGGATTTTGAAGTAGATTGCATCACAAATTTCTGAGAAACTGCCATACTGATTTTCAAAGTGGCTGTACAAGTTTGCATTCCCACCAGCAATGCAGGAGTGTTCCCCTTACTCCACATCCTTTCCGGCACAAGCTGTCATCATCAGTGTTTTTTATCCTAGCTATTCTGACAGGTGTGAGATGATATCTCAGAGTCGTTTTGATTTGCATTTCCCTGATAGACTAAGGATGTTGAGCAACTCCTTAAATGTCTTTCAGACATTTGAGATTCTTCTCTTGTTTAGATCTGTACTCCATTTTTTTTAAAGTGTATTATTTGGTATTTTGATGTCTATTTTCTTGGCTTCTTTATATATTTTGGAGATCAGTCCTCTGTCAGATGTGGGGTTAGTGATGGTCTTTTTCTCATTCTGTGGGCTACCATTTTGCCTTATTTACTATGTACTTTGCCTTACAGGAGCTTTACAGTTTCAGGAGGTCTCATTTATTGAATGTTGCTCTCAGTGTCTGTGCTACTGATGCTACATTTAGCTAGTGGTCTCCTGTCTCAAAACATAAGGTGGACAGCAATTGAAGATGACAGCTGATATTGACCTCTGGCCTCTACATGAACGCGCACGTGTGTACTCAGGCACACAGACACTTGTATGCACATGAGTACATACATACGCAAAAGTATAAATAAAAGTACAAAAATTTAAAATCCTGCTAATTGCTTTCTGAAAAGAAAACATACAAATTTAGATTCTCAACAGGAGTGTGTTGTACTATTTATTTTCAACCAGCTTACCAACTTTAAATTTTTTTTTATATTTTTTTTAATTTTTATTTATTTATTTATTAAAGATTTCTGTCTCTTCCCC
>NW_026067976.1:1772314-1833157 GCF_014885135.2 Alexandromys fortis | reverse complement strand
TCTGTGTTTGGGTGCTCAAGACCTTCTATTGTAAGATCATTGGGTTCTGGTGCTTTCATATTGTTTTTCAGGTTATTGGGTGAATTTTTGCCTTGGCGCCTGCCCATCTCCTCTTATTGATGCTCTCTAATTGGTCTTTTAAAACCAGATCAGGTTTCCCTGCTGAAAGAGGCTCCTCTTGCAAAATGCCCTCGTTCTGTTTCCTGGCTTCTGCCAGGGGCCAAGATCCCTCTCACCCCTCAGACGGGTCTTCAGGAAAAGAACCAGGTTCCCTGTATGCCAGGGACCTCGCCAACCAAAGGCCTACCTCTTTGATTAAATTGTCCTGGGGCGATCTGCTCTCAGTGTTGCGCTGGTCCCTGCCGCCTGCGTTGCCTGTCACTGTGTCAGTACCCGCCGGTCCGGCCCGCGCCAGCTGCGTCGCCCACCGTGCGTCGGTTTCCGCCCGCCGCCGTCCGTGCGTCGGTTTCCCCAACTTTAAATTTTTTAAAAGATTTATTTATTTCCTGTGTGTGAGTGTTGGTCTGGTGTGTGTATGTGTACCATGTGCATACCTGGCACCCAAGGAAGGCAGAGAGGGCACTGAATCTCATAAAACTGGAGTCATGGATAGTTGCAAACATCCATGTCAGTGCTGAGAACCAAACTAAGGTGTTCTGAAAGACAAACAACTGCTTTTCACCACTAAGTCTTCTCTCCAGCCCCACAAGTCTTAGATGTTTTTAAAAACTAAATTTTAGTATATTTGGTTTTTGGTAGAATGAGATTTGTTTTAATACTTTGTACACTTTGTAGCTATTAAAAGCAAAATCCCAGCACAAGGGAGGCAAACAAATCTCTATAAATTCAAGACCATCCTGGTCTACATAACAAACTCCCAACCATCCAAGACAACTTAGTGAGACATTGTCCCAGTAGATAGGTAGATGATATATACAGATAGATATATAGATGGATAAATAGATAGATAGATAGATAGATAGATAGATAGATAGATAGATAAACAGACAGACAGATGATAAGCAAAGTGTTAGCTGGACATGGTAGTGTCTCCTTGTAATATCATCCCTTATGGGGAGTAGGTGACTCATAAATTCGAGGCCATCTTCAATGACATAGTGTGTTTGATGCCAGCTTGGGAGTCGAACATGCTATCCTAAAAAGCCCCCACTCCTCAAGAAATACCCAAACAAAAAAAGCAAATTGTTTTCCATATTTATTGCTCACTCATATTTCTGTTTTGAAGATTTGTCTGTAGTTCATCATTCTACCTTTTTCTATTGTGGTTTCCATGTTGTCTTTATGGCTTTAAAATGCTGCACACATTATTGGTTAAACTGCTACACACATTTTGCCAGATATCCTGAACGATTTTTATGCTTTGTAATTTACTTTTCAATTTTTGAAGTTTCTGTTGGAGTGACTTGAATTTTTCATGTAGTTAAATCCTTTGTTTGATTCCTTTGTGATTTAGTTCATTGATTTTGTTCTTAAACAATTCTTCCTATAGTTCAGGAACAGGTAAATAGTTCCCCAAATATTCTTCCAGTTTTTCAACCAGCACCTTGACAAACATTGATTTTGTTCCAGATACATGCTTTAATATTTATCTTACATTGAACACTTTTCAGCTTCAGCGTGAGGAATTCATTTTAAGTCTGGGAAGATGGCTCAGCAAATAAAAGCAGGAGCCTGGATTTCCTGCTGACTGGTGTTCAATCCTTAGAACTTGTGCTTAAAAAAAAAAAATGAAGCAGATGCAGCCATGCACATCTGTAACCCCAGCACTGTTATAGCAAGATGAGAGGGAGGGACAGGACGACTGCAATTGTCTGGACACACATGGACCAACTAGACAGGAGCACACGGTAGGCCGCAGAAACAGCAAGGGAGAGCCTGCTCCATGCGGTGGAAGGCAAGGTCCCCTGCATGTTTTGCTGTGACATCCACATGGGTATGTGGCACATCTGGGCCTGCATTCCGATGCATGCACACCTTCAATAAATGAACTAAAATTCCTAAATTTTAGTTGTACATGGTAACACATGTCTTTAATCCCAGCATTTAGGAGGCGGAGGCAGGAGAATCTCTGTGAGGCCAGGCTGGTCTACACAGAGAGCTCCAGGTTAACCAGGACTATATAGTAAGACCTAGATTTAAAAAGAGTTCAATAAACCATGCTGTGGTGGCGCGCGCCTTTAATCCCAGCACTCAGGAGGCAGAGGCAGGCGGATCTCTGTGAGTTCGAGGCCAGCCTGGTCTACAAGAGCTAGTTCCAGGACAGGAACCAAAAGCTACGGAGAAACCCTGTCTCGAAAATCAAAAAAAAAAAAAAAAAAAGAGTTCAATAAAATGCATAATTTTTATTATAAATGCTATCAATTTGTGGCTCTTTGTTCTGTTCTAAAGGCATGTTGAAACATTTATATTACTACCATTCTGTTGTTCTAATGAGTTTTTTGTGTTTGTTTGTTTTGTTTGAAGACAGAGTAGCAAGACTGTCCTTGAATTTACAGAGAACTGCCTGTGTCTGCTTTCCAAGTGCTGGGATTAAAGGTGTGCACCAACAAGCCTGACTATTTTAATGTCTTTTAATCATGGCAGAACATGTCTTTCTATCTATGTTCTTGGCTACAAGTAACAAAGCTACATTTTAGCCACTTATGAAAAGGCAAACAAACAAACAAACAAACAAACAAAAAGCCCTATGACCAATCAACTGTGCTCAGAGGCAGCACACTAAATCCCTAAATCCTTTGAGTTGGGTGTTCAGGCTTTCTTCAATCATATCTTTTTTGTTTTATTTTTGTTTTATGTGTTTATCTCTGTAAGTATACCATGTGTAGATATCTGTAGAGTCTCTGAAAGGCTGTGGGATCCCCTGGAGCTGGAGTTACTGCAGTTGTGAGTGACCAGAAATTGCTGCAGGAAACCAAACTCTTGTCCTCTGAAGAGCTGGGAGTACACTTAAATGTTAAGTCATCTCTTCAGACCCCATCAGTTCTTGATAAAGTGTTTCCCGGACTGGGGATATATAGCTCAGTAGCGTGCTTATGTAATATGAAATGTGCATGATGATGCAGGCCTGAGGTTTGGATCTGAGCTCTTGAAGGGTGGAGCAGGAAAGTCAGCAGTTCAAGGTCATCCTTGAGTTCCTGGTTAGCTTGCACGGTTGGTAGTCTACACCTGTAATCTACGCCCTTGGGAATCCGAGGGAAGGAGTTTGCCTAGAGTTTGAAGGCAGCCTGTGCTATAGAGTGAAACTCTGGGAAAAATAAAAATTATTTCTGGCCTCTCCTTTATTTTTTCTGACTAATCAACTCTAGTATCATCAAGTTACTTCAAGTTTTTTCAGAAGATCCCATTTGGCCTTTAATTAGAGATTCATTAAACCTGTAAATTAATTTGAGAAGAGCTGGCACTTTTATAATTGTCACTGTTAGCCAGGATCTTGGTAGGACCATCATTCATCCAGGGCTTCTTTTAAGATCTTCAGTAAAATTTGTAGTTATATTTATACAGTTCCTGCCCATTTCTTGTTATGGATAATCAGAGATATTTTATGTCATTCATTTCAAAGTCAATCACAAACTGACTTCTACTTGTTAAATCTTAACTCTTTTGTTACTAGGACATGGTGAGGGGGGAGAGGATCTGTGGGCATTATTTCAAGGACACAGAAAGAAACACAGAAGAAGAGAATGATTGGGGAAAAGGAAGCAAGGATCCTTGGGCTGAATGAAAAAATGGCCACACGCCTCTTACCCACACTTGTGCCTGTCGTTTCTCAAATTTCTATCTTTGCTGCTCATCTCTCGAGCCTACTTATTTCTATTTTCTGATTTTATTCTGATGTTTCCATTACCTGGAAGCAGAGGGAGATGCTTTCCTGGTGTTTTAGTTGGGATTCTCTAGAGTAGCAGAACTTACATATATGCGGATTTATTAAAATCATGAGCTGTGGTTCAGCTATCCTACAATGGTGGGTTGTAAACAGGAAGTCAAAGAGGCCCCAGGTTGTCCAACTGACGAGACTGGATGTCTCTGCTCATCTTCAGTAGATGCTGGAATCCTGAGGAAGTGGACACTGATGCCAGTGAGAGAATGCACTTGTTAGCAAGGTGAGAGCAAGCAGGCACAAAGCAAAAGCTTCCTTCTCTCGCTTCTTTGTAGAAACTTTCAGCAGCAGGTGTGGCCCAGATTAAAGGTGTGTCTTCCCTCCCCAAGATCGGAATCAAAGGCGTGTGTCTTTATACCTCAAAGGTCTGGAGGAGAAGTGGATTCTCCCACTTCAAACCAAGCAAAAAGTCTTGCACAGATGTAAGACTCCATCTCTGGAATGTAGTTAATTCCAGATGTAGTCAAGCTGACAACCAAGAATAGCCATCTCACCTGGATACCTTGGAACCCAGATAGAACAATGAGCTTTGCTTGGAAGATGAACAATGAACTTTGCTTGGAAGATTTTCTCTGGAAGAAGGAGCAGAAGGCATTATTGTGCCGGAAGTCGTTATCACTCCTAGCAGATCTGCGTGGCTACCTTGCAGTTTCTTTCCATCCTTGCAACTGCTTTACCGTTAGAACACTTTGATGCAATTGACAAACTCCTCACATTCTAGCCCGTCTGTTTCAATCACACATTTTGTTTTGTTTTTGTGTTTTGGTTTGGTTTGGTTGAGAAGAGGAAGGCAGGACTCACTATGTGGCCTTGAATTTCTGATCCTCCAGCTTCCCAACTGCTGGAATTAGGGATTGCTGGTGTACAATACCGTGCCTAAGATTTTTTATTCTTTTTTTGTTTGTTTTTATTTTAAATTTAAAACTTTCCTTTTCCCATCCATTCTTATTATTTGTTTCATGTAGGTTTTATTTTTACTTCTTTCTCTTCTTCTAAGTCTTCATAACCATCTTATTCTATGACTTATTTTATTTTATAAAAACTTCTTAAGATAAACTTCAGTTTTTAAAGTATGTATTGTGCATGTTTTAGCTTGTTTTTCTACTGTTGTGATAAAACACTAAGACCAAACGCCACTTGAAGGAAGAAGGGTTTCTTTGGTTTTCAGGTCCTGATCATGGTCTCTTCATTAAGAGAAGCCAAGCCGGGAGCTCAAACACGTCCTTCTGTGGAATAATCCTTCTGTACACTGTGAAGACGTGTTATTCTCATTGCTAATGAAAAGCTGATTGACTAATAGTTAGGCAGGATTTGGGGGGCAGAGAGAACACTGGGAAGAATGAGGCTGTAGTTAGAGGAGTCTTGTGTAGATTCGTAAGAACCAACATGGGAAGTTTGTAGATGAGGTGAACGAGTCTCGGGGTAGCACATAGACTAATAGAAGCAGATTAACTTAAGTTACAAGAGCTGGCCTCTTTAGCCAGCCAGCAGGCAAGCTTCCTGCAGGTAAGCTGCTCCAACAACCCCACCCCATCGATGGACCCTGCAAGCTGCAAGTTAAAGAACTAGTTAAAAACAAGTCTAAGCTATCAGCTGAGCACTTATAATTAATAACATATCTCTGTGTGGTTATTTGGAAGTTGCCTGGCAGGACAGAAAACTCCACCTACAGGCCAGGAATCTGGAAGCAGGAACTGAAAGAGAGACCATAGATGAGGGCTGCTTACAGACTTTCTCCCCTCGACTTTTTTAGTTTGCTTTCTTACACACCCCAGGTCCACCTGCCCAGATATGACATGTCCTACAAGAGGCTGGGCCCTCCCACGTCAAACATCAATGAATAAAATGCCCCATAGACTTGCCCACAGGCCAATCTGATGAAAGCACTATGCCTCCATTGAGGTTTTCTCTTCCTAGACGTTTCCAGCTCGTGTCAAATTGACGAGTAAAACAAAATCGAATCAACAACCAAGTGTCTGTCTGTGCATGTGACTGCACATCCTGGAGGAAACCGGTTCCAGGTGGTTGACCTGCCTGCAGAAAATGAACACAAGTCTTCCGCCAGAGCAAGTACAGGCTCTCCGACAGAGTCCCTCTCTCTTGTATTCTGTGGCTTTCGTTATCAGCTGTTCACTGTTGATTCTCATATCTTATGCTCCACGCTAACTCTTGTTCCACCTTTCAATTCAACCTCTAGCTACTAGAATCGAAGGAGACTTCATCTTGCTTTAACTACAAGGTAGAATAGTAGCTTAAAGTGTCTTTAGGCCATAGAGACTCTGAACATAAAATTAGTACTTTAGAAACATCAACTGTGTCTTAGAATTAAGAGTAAACACACTCTTCCATTTTGACCTGTATTCAAGTAGGAATATTTTTCTTTTATTTAAACTTCATCTCTAATAAACAGAGAGCTACACAAAGAGCGGAAATTAGAATAGCATGCTAGAAAAATGACTATTTACAGATTTCTGCCCTAAATGTATAAGGCTCTATAGTGCAGAATCTCATACCCTTCCATGTCCTCTTCTTGGCTCCTGGTTATACAGGTTAGGCACTACAGAACTCTAGAGGTGGTGCCTTTACTTGGTCTTCTGTCACGGTGCTTCTGGGGTTGCAGGCATGCACCATCATGCCCCATTTACCAAGTGCTAGGGATCAGACCCAGGACTTTGGGAATGCTAGGAGCAAGCACTCTACCAATTGAGCTCCAAGCTCCAAGGAAATCTTTCCTACTTGTGGTGACCTGGTGACACAGAACCAGTCTGTAAGAAGTGAGATTATGGTGAGGAGAATTAGGTTGAGGGCACAGTAGTATTTTGCATGCGTTATTATCACTCAGTATATTAATATTAGGTGATTTCTGAAACTTTCTTAATCTGGTGGCTTATGACTTGTCTCCTTTCTACGTCATTTGTTCATGATATCTGAGCTGATTTTAATACTACACATCCAAGGAATTTACCACCTATGGTCCATCACTAAGTAACATCCCAGGTACTGAGGTTACAGTGGCTCACAAGAGCTATTGAGTGTTTCCAGTTTGCACATGTATATGAGCTCAGGAGACCATGTGAAAGGGATGCAGACAAGGAAAGTAAGTGAACAAGAGACAGTTTCAAGGGCTGGAGAGATAGCTCAGCGGTTAAGAGCATTGCCTGCTCTTCCAAAGGTCCTGAGTTCAATTCCCAGCAACCACATGGTGGCTCACAACCCTCTGTAATGAGGTCTGGTGCCCTCTTCTGGCCTGCAGGCATACACACAGACAGAACATTGTATACATAATAAATAAATACATATTAAAAAAAAGAGAGACAGTTTCAAACAGTGCAGTGCTGGTCAGATGATTGACAGAAGTGAGGTCAGAGCCAGTACGCTGTGTTTCCATGTCCCCCTCCCTCTTAACATTTAACCCAACACATGTTTATATGTTTCTGTTCTTTGTTTTGTTTGAGACAAGGTTTTTCTATTTACCTCTGGCTGTCCTGGAACTTGCTTTGTAGATCAGGCTGGCCTCCAACTCACAGAGATCCACCTGCCTCTGCCTCCCAAGTGTAGATTAAAGGCGTGTGCCACTATGTATGTGTCTTATTTCTTTTTACATGTATGCATACGAGAATCTACATGCATAGTATATGTACCCTGTATATTACTTGGTGCGAGTAAGAACAAAACACACAACAAATTCACTTAAGAGTTTATCAGAGGAGATACGAAAACAAGCCTGTGGAAGTTGGTGTGGAGAAAAGAGACCTTGATGGTGCATCCAGCTTTTAAAAGCTGCCTAGCACATGAGCACTGAGGGTTGACACAGCTACGTCCTATGCAGATGACAGAGCTCAAGCATGCTGTGCAATGGCTTACATAACTGCATCATGTGTAAGTGATGCAACCGTGCTGCACGTAGGTCACTCAGGGCCTTTTAAGGTCCCTGGGGGTGGCCAAGTATTTTGCCCGAGTGCCTGTCTGCACATGCGTGGCCCTGGAACCTGTGAGTGCCCGCCACCGCTGTGTGGCTGGAATCATAACACCGTGTGCATGTCTGGTGGCCATAGGTGCCAGAAGACATCAGAGTTCCTGGAACTAGAGTTACAGAGACTTGTGAGCCACCATGTGGATGCTGGTGACCAAGCCCAGCTCCTCTGAAAGAGCAGCGAATGGTCTCAAGTGCTTCACTACCTTTTTAATTTTTTTAAAGAAAAAAATGTTTTAAAACCCATTTTCTGGTTCGTGAAGGGACTGGAGCTAGAGAACAATAACTGCAGGTCTCCATGATTCTGACCTACAGCAGGGCATCTGAGAGGAGATCTGAGAGGGCTCAGTGGTGATGGTGAACCAGAGGCCTCGAACCACACCAAAGACTCATTGCAAAGAACACTTTGTGGGTGGGGCTGATTTGACGAAAGAGTATACCGTGACACACAGCAGCGCCCGGTGCCACACACGAATGGTGTGGAGCTGGAAAGAAGAGGAGGAAGGCATTTTTTTTCTTGCTTGCCTGCTTTGTTTTGTTTTAAATTGATTTTTCAGGGATTTATTTTAGTAGGGTACTGCAGGAGTGCGGAGAGGATACGGAGGGACGAGGTGGTGAGTGGGATTGGGGGTGCATGATATGAAATTTCCCAAAGAACCAGTAAAGAATTATGTTATTAAAAGAAAATCTGACAGTGACCGGCTGTGAACTCAGCTCCAAAAAGTGCAGTATAGCCGTGCTGGCTGTTGACCTCCTTTTCCTTCCAGAGTCTTATCAGCAAAGAGTCTTATCTTCATTCAAAGAAACAGTTTCTGTGCTTCTAGGAAAAGAGCCTAAGACTCAACTTCAGAATTGATCTCTCGGAAATTAAGAAAGACACTCAGGCCCCTCGGAGCATTGTGATTAAAAAAAAAAACCAGCCAGTCTTACATTGGTGTAAGCAAGGGTCCCCTGGAGCTTCTCCAGGAAAGTCCGTTTGACTGTGAGACATATTCATTAGCCAAGCAACATGTTTAGGCTTTCTCTGCAGATTAAGGACCAAGACCTTCCTGCACCATCTCAGGGGAGAAAAAGAGGACAGTGCCCCGTGACGCCATCCTTGGGAGGGAGCTAGCCTTCAGAAGGTGACAGACCACCCCTGGCTTAATTTGATTTAGAGACCTAAGAAAGTGTGACACCCCCCCCCCCCGGCCAACCTCATATCTAGAAATTATGAAGCAGGTGACAGAATTAGTGATTTGAACACTCTGCCTGGCGTAATCCTCAAGTAATCACAAAGCGATGACACACAGCCGCCATTTACAAGGACTAAAGACAGTGAAGATTACCGTGCGTGAATTCAATCAGACGTGTTTTCAGACTAGGGCAGAATTGTGTCTGACTTGTGGGCTTCTGGTTACTAAGGATACCAGTAAGTGAGAAGTAAAGATCTCAGAAATGCAGAGCTTCTCCAGTTAATCCTCCCGTGGCCGAGGCTCTCGTGAAGCTAATATATCTTCCAGTAAGACTCTCTTTGAGGGCACCACACTGTTTCTTCTAGCATTGAAACAGTAGGCCTTGTCTCCAAAGCCAGGGACACAGCTTGATTATAATGCAGTGGTTTGAATTCTCCTGAAAATCCTGCGTTTGAAAACTGGAGGTATGATTGGCTTTACCCCACGCATTTAAGAGGCATCCATGGGTTGCTTATGGCTAGACCAATACACGGTTGCCTAGTGTCTCTCTATGTGAATTTTGACTGTGTAAATAATGCAAGTCAAACCTTTTACATTTTTAATTAAAGAAACCCAGAAAGTAAAATGATTAGTTTTTAGCAGATTTTTTAAAGTTTTCTTTTTGAAATTTTATGTGTATGAATGTTTTGCCTGAATGCATATTTATGCACTACCTACATGTCTGGTGCCCCTGGCTGCCCAAAGACGGCATTAGATATAGTGGAATTTTATTTGTATTTTAATAAATAAAGCTTGCCTGAAGGTCAGAGTGCAAAGCTAAGCCACTAGAGGTCAGGGAGCCCTGGCACACACCTTTAATCCCAGGACTACGGGGACAAAGGCAGACAGATCTCTGTGAGTTCAAGGTTACCCTTGGCTACCCAGGATCGGTACAAAAACAGATCCAGGTGGTGGTGGTTTACACCTTTAATTCCAGTGTTTGGGAGCCACACACATTTATTTATTTATTTATTTATTTATTTATTTATTTATTTATTTATTTTTTGGTTTTTTGAGACAGGGTTTCTCTGTGGCTTTGGAGCATGTCCTGGAACTAGCTCTGTAGACCAGGCTGGTCTCGAACTCCCAGCACTAGGGAGGTGGAGACAGGAGTGATACTGCTGGGTAGAGAGAGGAATAGAAAGGGGAAGAGACAGGAATTCACTGGAGTGTGGAGTCTGAGGATTCCTGGAGACAGGATCTCACCCTTTTAGCCTGATGATTTGATAGAGGTAAAAGGTCTCTCTAGTGATTGGTTGCTTTGCTTTTATGATCTGCAGAATTAGATCCCCTGTGATAAACGTTACAGACAGTTGTGAGCTGCCATGTGGGTGCTGCAAATCGAACCCAGATGCTCTGGAAGAGCAGCCAGTGGTCTTAACTCCTCAGCCATCTCTCCAGCCCCCACATCTCTTCCTCTTATATACTCTCTAAAGTCAGCACGTGAGTCCGACCCCATGACCTCTTCTAAGCCTAATTTCTTCTTAAAGGTTCCATTACTCAGCTCTAGGGAATCTAACATGTTCTTACACAGATATACATGCAGACAAAACACCAATGCACATAAAATAAATAAATATATACATAAAAAGAGGAAGAAATAAGATAACTCAGGCAGTAAACTTGGAAACTGTGGCACAATGGCCTATATTTTATCCTCAGAAAACAAACTTAAAACATACTCCTGTAATCTCAATGCCAGGAGGCAGGGACATGCCCACCCTTTGGTGTCCTGTCCACCACAGTCTAGGTAGTGAATCTGAAGGCAGTGAGAGACCCTGTTTCAAAAATATAAATGAAAGGGCTAGAGACATAGCTTGGTGGTCAACAGCACTTGTTACTCTTGAATAAAACTCAGGTTCTGTTCCCAGCACCCAGATGTTTGCCCATCACAGCCTAGAACTCCAGTTCCAGGGCTTTCAGTGCCCTCTCCTTGTCGTCATTTTTTCTGCTGTGTTGTACTTCATTGTGTAAATGTACCACATTTTCCTTATCTATTCTTCGATCAAGGAGGGGCATTTAGGTTGTTTCCAGGTTCTGGCCACGACAAACAAAGCTTCTATGAACATAGTTGAGCATACGTCCTTGTGGCACAATTAAGCGTCCTTAGGCTATGTACCTAAAAGTGGTATTATTGGGTCTTGAGGAAGGTTGTTTCCTAATTTTCAAAGAAATGGCCACACTAACATCCAAAGAGATTGTACCAGCTTGCGTTCCCACCAGCAATGCAGAAGTGTTCCCTTTCCCCCAAAACCTCTCCAGCATATATTGTCATCAGTGTTTTTGATCTTGGCCATTCTTACAGGTGTAAGATGGAATCTCAGATTTGCATTTCTCTGATGACTAAGGATGTTGAACATTTCCTTAAGTGTCTTTCAGCCAGTTTAGATTTTTCTTTTGAGAGTTCTCTGTTTAGGTCTGTACTCCATTTTTAAAATTGGATTATGTGATCTTTTGGTGTCCAATTTCTTGAGTTCTTTGTATATTTTGGAGATCAGATCTCTGTCTGATGTGGGGTTAGTGAAGATCTTTTACCATTCTGTAGGCTGTCATTTTGTCTTGTTGACCATGTCCTTTGCTTTACAGAAGGTTTTCAGTTTCAGGAGGTTCCTTTTCTTAATTGTTTCTCTCAGTGTCTGTGTTGCTGGGGTTATATTTGGAAAGTGGTTCCCTGTGCCAATGCGTTCATGTGTACTTCCCACTTTCTTTTCTATAAGGTTCAGTGAGGCTGGCTTTTTATGTTGAGGTCTTTGATCCATTTGGACTTGAGTTTTGTGTATGGTAATAGATATGGGTCTATTTTCATTTTTCTACACGTTGATCTCCAGTTATGCCAGCACCACTTGTTCAATATGCTTTCTTTTTTCCATTTGACATTTTTTTGCTTCTTTATTAAATATCAGGTGTTTGAAGATGTGTGGATTGATATCTGGGTCTTCTATTTGGTTCCATTGGTCCTCCTGTCTGCTCTTATGCCAGTACCAGACTGTTTTCAGTACTGTAGCTCTGTAGTAGACTTTGAAATCAGGGATTGTGATGCCTCCAGAAGTTCTTTTATTGCACAGGATTGTTTTGGCTATCCTCGGTTTTTTTTTGCTTTTCCAAATGAAGTTGAATACCGTTCTTTCGAGGTCTTTGAAGAATTTTGCTGGGATTTTGATGGGCATTGCTTTGAATCTGTAGATTGCTTTTGGTAAGATTGCCATTTTTGCTATATTAATTCTGCCTACTCAAAAGCATGGGAGGTCTTTCCACTTTCTGGTGTCTTCTTCAATTTCTTTCTTTAAAGATTTAAAGTTCTTTTCATACAAGTCTTCCACTTGTTTGGTTAGAGTTATTCTGACATATTTTATACTAGTTGTGGCTATTGTGAAGGGTGTTGATTCTCTTATTTCTTCCCCAGCCCTTTTATCATATGTGTACATGAGGGCTACCGATTTTTTTTTTAGTTTATCTTGTATCCTGATACTTTACTGAAAGTGTTTATGAGTTGTAAAAGTTCCTTGAGAGAATTTTTGGGATCACTTATGTAAACTATCAGACCATCAGCAAACAGTGAGAGTTTGACTTCTTTTCCAATTTATATCCCCTTGATCTCCCTTTGGTGTTTTATTTAGTATGGTTTCTTACAATAGTATAGTTTCTTTAATTGCTCTGGGAAGGAGTTTCCTCTACAATGGCAGGAAATTACTGGACCAGATTTGGCACAGAGGCCTGCAAGAGGCCCTCACAGAGTTTCCTGACAGCAAAGGACTACCTTAAATATTCCTTATTGACTTACATTCATTAGTCCAGTGCCTACCTTTGCCATACCTTCTGCATAATCCAGAAGGGAGGGCCATCCAAATGGATTATTCTTAGAAAAAATATTGTTTCTAGGAACTCCCTGTCTACAATCCTTTATAAGGTGACCTTCATTGCCACAATTATAACAACACTTGACATTTCAATTTTTTTCTCAAACCTCTGGAAATCAACTTTCCTATCCATGTATCATAAAGGTCATGAGATTCAATATTAATTGTATCTTAAATTCATTACTCTAAAGATGTTAACCTTGTCTTTAATGGCCTAATTATTCTTTTACATAGAGAATTGGCATTTTCTTTCTTTCTTTTTTAAATATTTATTTATTTATTTATTATGTATATAATATTCTGTCCGTGTGTATGACCGCAGGCAAGAAGAGGGCACCAGACCCTGTCACAGATGGTTGTGAGCCACCATGTGGTTGCTGGGAATTGAACTCAGGACCTTTGGAAGAGCAGACAATGCTCTTAACCTCTGAGCCATTGCTCCAGCCCCCAAGAATTGGCATTTTCAAAAGCCAGAGATTCAATTACTATTTGTCTATCTTCTGAATTTGGTGTCATTCTATTACTACTTAAGTCAATATTTGTAAAAAATTCATAAAAGCTTTGCTTTGGGCCCTGTATAACTTTAGTAAATTACTCAGTTTTCTTTCCTATTTCTCCAATTCTGTCCCAAGCATTGAAAGGTTCTGCAAAGCATAAACCTAGCGTGTGGTCATCATATACATCTTGCCTTCATATAGTAGCATAATCTCTTTCACCAAGAATTTGATAGTGGAAGATTTTCCTACTTCTAGCTTTATTGTGTTCAATAATCTTAACCTCTTTTCTGAACCAACTACTCCATTGTATTGTGGATCAGGCTCTAAATCAGCTTTAACCAATTCTATCCAGTCTTTAGGGATAATTCTATTACAAACTGACCATAAGTTTAATATTTGCTTCATAATGTATGTCATATGAGACTATTGTTTCCTTGAATATCCTTATCTAATACTAGTATAGGAGTTCAGATAGCTGTAACAGTGCCTCTGCCATTTGGAAATTCCTGTAAGGTTACTGGATATATTAAGGTTGGTTGTCTGCAAATCTTAGGCTGTTCCTCTCTATTCTTATAATGCAATGCTGGAATTGGTTTTCCAATAAATTCCTCTGTCTGGATTTAAACATTTCTGTGATCTGGTTTTTTTTTTTTTTTTTTTTTTTAGGTTTCTCTGAGTTCTGTATCTAAGCACTCAGATTAACCAACTTTGTAGTGATAAGAAAAAGTGATAAAGTGGGTAATGTTTACAATTACAATTATATAATGTTGACATTATATAAATCTTATATAATTTAGATGGTCTCTCATTTAATTAGTCCATTTTCAAACTGTCTAGCATATTATCATATGATGTGGGAGTGATTTTTTACTAATAAAGAAACTGCCTAGGCCCATTTGATAGGCCAACCCTTAGGTAGGCGGAGAAAACAGAACAGGATGCTGGGAGAAAGAAGCTGAGTAAGGAGTCGCCATGGTTCTCCCACTCCAGACAGACGCAGGTTAAGATTCTCCCTGGTAAGCCAGCTCGTGGGCTACACAGAATATTAGAAATGGGTTAGAACAATATGTAAGAGCTAGCCAATAAGAGGCTGGAACTAATGGGTCAGGCAGTGTTTAAAAGAATACAGTTTCCGTGTAATTATTTCAGGCATAAGCTAGCCATGCAGGCGGCTGGGTGCCGGGGACGCAGCCCCGCCGCTCCTATCACTACAGAGATCATACAGAGACACAAATACCTCCATTGCAATGGATTTTCCCACTTTTTAATGTGTGAAAATACTCTCTCTTTTGACTAATTCCTCCCCCCTTAAGAATTCCCTATTGTTTTACCAAATCTTCTGACGATGTTGATGAAGATGTGCGGATTATTGCTGCTGCATAGAACATTAAAAGTCTGACTGGGGGTGCTGGAGAGATGGCTCAGCAGTTAAGAGCACTGACTGCTCTTCCAGAGGACCAGGGTTCGATTCCCAGTATCTACATGGCAGCTCACAGCTGTCTGTGACTCCAGTTCCAAGGGATCCAACACCCTCACACAGACATATATAAAGGCAAAAACACCAATGCATATAAAAAATAAATAAATTAAAAAACAGTCTGACTGGATTTCAAGGCAGCTGTTAGTTGGTGGTGGCAACCTGAAAAGGGGGTTCAGGGAGAGCCCACAACCTAAGGGGGAGAAAGGGGGGCTTTCTTAAAAAAGCACAGGGGATTGTTAGGAAAAAACACATTCAGCAAAGGACTACCTGAATGCAGAACCAGCCAGTCTAAGGAGGATGAGTCCTGTGACATTTGGAGCCCAGGTGCTTCTGGAGTTTGAGTGACAGATGGAGATTGTTTCAGAGAGGCTACAACGGAAAAATTTCAAACTCGCTCGGAAGCTTGGAGAAAAAAGAAAGCAAGTCTACCTGGAGCTCCATGTGCAGCTCCAGAGGAAGCCCCAGATACAGCTCTCACCTGTGCTGGTAGCTAAAAAGCCACAGGCAAATGGCCTTTTTGTGAATTTGTACCCCAAATTTTGGGCAACAAACCCAGAGACAGATATTGGGGTTCAACCTGAAGATCAGAAAAGCAAAGTAGCTAAGCAACTAGAGAGTTCTTACCTCTAGGAAATCTTAATACTGAGAAAAGAAAAAAATAAGAAAGTGAGTTCCTGTCTCATCCCGCTTTATATTCCTCTTTAATGCTGGGATTAAAGTTGTGCACAACCAGTGCCCATCCATCCTCTATGGCTGACTAGTGTGGCTGCAGGGATTAAAGGTGTGTGCCGTTACTGCTTGGCCTGTGTGACTGACCAGTGTGGTTGTTTTGCATTCTGGTCTTTAGGAAAGCTTTATTTATTAAAATACAAATGAAATATCACTACAGAAGAGAGCACCAGATCTCATTATAGATGACTGTGAGCCACCATGAACTCAGGATCTCTGGAAGAGCAGTCAGTGCTCTTAATCACTGAGTCATCTCTGCAGTCCCTAATACTTTTGTTTATAAATTAATTAGTAGCAGATTTCTGCTGTAACAGCAAAATACAGCAAAGACAAGAGCCTGTACCTTTAGAGGAAAATGCTCCTGGTTCTACCTTCAGAATCTATGATGCTAGAAAAAGTAACCAAATTCTACTATGTTGCGTATTCTTGGTTGTCAACTTTATTACATCTGGAATTAACTAAAAACCACTGGATACATCTGTGAAGGGTTTTTAGTTTATTGGATTATTTGAGGTTAGAAGACCAAGCCTAAATTTGAGTCACACTTTCTGCTGACAGTCTATGTAAAGGACATGGAAGAAAGAAGCTCTCCATACATTGGCATGAGAACCCACTTCTTTGGGATTTTGACATATGCTGAAGATCATTTGAGACACCTGCTTTCATGGACCAAACAACTATTGGATCCTTAGAAGACAGGTATTGCTGGATTAGCTGGAACACAGAATATAAATCACTCTAATAAATTCCATACATGTATATCTATAAAACAGAAATAATAATATATGTTATAAGATGTCATCTCTATCTCTATCTCTATCTCAGTTCTGGCATTCTAAAGAATATCTAAAAAAATTCAACTAAACCAATACAATAGCATAGCAACAACAACAGTTCCCTATACAGATTTTCAGATTTCACAATTGTCTCAAGGTAAGGTCTGAAGGATCTATAGCAGTTTACAGTGATGCAGACAAGCGGGAGGTGAGGATTCTGTTCAAAAGGCACAGGCATATTAAAGACAGTGGTTGTTCAAACCACTGTATAGGCCTGCAATCCCTGGAATTTAAAGTGACTTTAGACCAGGTGTGCTAGCAAAGCCTGTAATCCACAGAGGAGGTGGAGGCAGGATTGTGAGTTCAAGGCCAGTCTACGTCATGCAGTTTGGGGCCTGCCTGAGTCACATAGAGACATCCTGTAGAAGCAGAAAGGGTATATTACAAGTGGATCTGGGTTTTATAACAACTAACTCTAGCCCTACCATGTAGGTGATTGGAATGGGATAAACTGATGCTACCAAAGTCCTATGCACAAGTCCTGTCAGCCTTCTAAACATGGCTGTGTGTGGATGGATTTTTCTTTGGGCCACCAGCCCACAAAAATGATATGGAGACTTTTTACTAATCATGAAAATTTGGCATATAGCTTAGGCTTGTCCCACTAGCTCTTACAACTTAAATTAACACATTTATATTAATCTACATTTTGACTCATGGCTTTTTACCTCTCTTCCATCTTTTACCTCCTGTTTCCTCTCCATGGCCTCTGGTGTCTCTCTCAAGCCTAGGTTCATCTCTTCTTCTTTCTCTCCACCTTGAAGTCCCACCTAACCTCTTCCTGCCAAGCTATTGGTCATTCAGCTCTTTTCTAAACCAATCAGAAGGCTCCTTGGCAAATATACATTTTCAGAGTACAAAAGATTACTCCACAACATCCCCCCTTTTTTCCTAAATAAAAAAGAAGGGTTTTAACTCTAACATTTAAAAACTATATACAATAAGATCAATTATCAGGAATTGTATAAATAGAAAGGAAAGGTATTAACTTTGACAAAATAAAACTATACACAGGAACAATTTCCAAGTAAGAATTACATTATTTGCATTTGGTAAATTCAGAGACAATACTCCATTATCTCTCCTATCTTCATGAATCCAAAGTTTTGTACATAATTTACTTTCTAACATGGCTAAGAAAAACTGGAGTTATAACTATCTAGTCTTCAATCCCATCAAAGAACAAAGAAGAATATAATATTATCTGAGTAAACAGGAAGTGCAGGGCAAGAACTTTCTTAACTTGGGACACTTTGTCACAGTAGTCTGGGAAACTGGCTCAGTGGTGGAGCCCTTGCGATGCACACATAAGGCTCTGGGTTTCATCTCTTGCACTACTAGGAGGGGAGAAGTTCAAGATATCATAGCCAGGGGTTGGTGGCGCACGCCTTTAATTCCAGCACTCGGGAGGCAGAGGCAGGCAGATCTCTGTGAGTTTGAGGCCAACCTGGTCTATAAGAGCTAGTTCCAGGACAGGCACCAAAGTTACAGAGAAACTTTATCTTAAAAACAACAGCAAAAGTATCACATTTCTGAAAAACTTTTCCTTTTAGACTTCTGCATTTTAATTTTTTTTCCTAAAAAGTGTTATACTAAAACTGTCTATCATGTCCTTAGCCAAGTATATTTTGTTTTGCATTTTCCTAATCTTCTCATTAGAAAACATTAATTTTTATTAATATCATGAAGTAAGTCACTAGTGGAGGACATTTTCCCATGTGACCAACAAAACGGGAAGGAAGATTCTTTTTTTTTTTATTTTTTTATTTTTTTGGGAAGGAAGATTCTTTTGTGAGACAGCATCTCTCTATATAGACCTTGCTGGCCTTAAACGCTTAAGAATTTCCCCAGTGCTGGGATTAAAGCCATGAGCTACCTCACCACACCTGACTGAAAAGAGTATTGTCCTAAATATATCAACAAAATATAAGGCAGTGGAAAGCTTATTTACCATATACAATGAGAAAACAAAAGGTACACACAAATAAATGAGAACCATGGGTATCAGAATAAATCAGATTTCTCCATAACAACCCTGGAGTACAGGTTTTTATAACTATAAGTATTATTTTATTCCTACTCTTTCTTTTTACAATTTCTGTTTGTTTGTTTGTTTGTTTTTCTTTTTCCTTTGTTCTTTGAGACAGGATTTCACTGTGTAGTCTGGGCTGGTTTTGAACTGCAAAAGCTGCCTGAACCTTTGTGTTTCCAGGGTTACAGATGTGTACAACCAGACTTGATTTTCTTAGAAAGTTAGGAAATAATTTAAGCTAAGAAAAGAAAATAAAGCTGACCCAGACCCTCACCAGCTGCAGCCTCAGGAGAATGGGCCCTGTACCTTGCCTGGACAGCACAGTAGACCTGATCCTGTAGACAGAGGCATGGGTGAGCCACCCCAAGAATGTGAGCACGGGAGATCTGGCCCACCCCTCATCTGGCATATGATAGCATTTGCAAAGGAAAGATGCTCTCCACCCCACCCACCTCCCCACCCCTCACCACCTATTACAGTTGGGATAGCTGGCCCCGAGGTAGTAAGTGTGGGAGATCTGTCCCTGCCATTCACCAGCTGCAGCATTCAGGAGAGTGGCCCCTGAATCTTGCCTGGGCAATAGAGAGCTGGCCCTGGTGATGTAGATGTGGGTGAACCAGCCCTGAGGGCATGAAAGCAGGAGACCCGTTCTTGTCCCTTGTTTCTCACTGCATAGGGTGAACTAGCCAGGGCAATGCTGGAGACTCACCCTGGTGGTGGGGACAGGGGAGAGCTGGCAAGATGACTAACCCTGCAAATACCTAGACCCGAACCACGGTTATGAGTTGGCTCATCCCAACATCCACCCTATTTATGATCTGCTTGGGCATGTGAAGGGGCAGGTACCACAGACACAAAGCTGCAGGAGCTCCACAGCACAGGGCAACAACAGGATAGCTAAGAGGAGTCCCAGCGGGGGCCCAGTATCGATGGTGTATCACAACCTAGAGACCTGAACCAGACCCATGACTCTTGGCCTCTGTGATGAACGCTTGCAAGTAAAGGTATATGGACTAAAGGGCATTATACTGTGTGACTCACTGTGTCACACCACAGATTCCACAATGAGACTTTTCTCTCTCTCTTTTTTTTTTCTTTTAAATTTTATTTTATTTTGGAGGTGGTTGTGAGAACAGAGGGTGGAATCAAAGGGACAGGGGGATGAATGGGATTGAGATGCATGATGGGAAAGACACAAAGGATAAGTGAAAAGAAAGTTAAAAAAAGAAAACAAAATAAAAAATGAGAAAATAAGAGAAAAGATCTGTTAACGTGTCAGAATTCATTTTTCTACCAAAAGTAGCTTGTCAGTCAAGGGCTAATATTGAACAAGCACACATCCTCTCCCCCACAGAAAACTCTTATGAAAAGCTTTTAATCTCCCCCTCTGATAAAACTTCTGTTAAAACTAAGGCCCTGCTGTATTCCTGGAATTTGCCCTGGATGACCCGTTCTCCTTTCCCTTCCTTTCCTTTGCACAGATTCTTTTAAAACTAAGGACTCTCAAGAGCTGAGGTTGGAACTCAACCTCTGGGGGAAAGACAGTCACTATCAGATTTAGAAAAGAACCAAGGGAACTAATGTCCTGCCTCACTGTGCTCGCCAGCCTGGTAATGGAGCACCTTGCTGTGCTCACAAGCCTGGGTTTGGTCATGGAGCACCTTGCTGTGTTCACAAGCCTGGGTTTGGTCATGGAGCACCTTGCTGTGTTCACAAGTCTGGGTTTGGTCATGGAGCACCTTGCTGTGCTCACGAGTCTGGATTTGGTCATGGAGCACCTTGCTGTGCTCACGAGTCTGGGTATGGTCATGGAGCACCTTGCTGTGCTCACGAGTCTAGGTTTGGACATGGAGCACCATTTTTGCAGAAAGGGTTTGTATTGCCACGTTACTTTTGTTTTGTTTAGGTGTTTCTTTGTGTGGCACTGAGAATATTTGCTTTCAACACAGGGAAGGAAGTAAAGAGAATTTTAGACCAGCTCTTTAGGGATAATTTTTCCATAAAATTAAAAGAAAAGACAAGAAAATAATAAGCAAACAAAGAGTTTGTTTCTTCATCAGACATGGCCAAATGGAGAAACAGTAGTTTTCAGCCTGTAGGTCACAATTACTTTGGCAAACCTGTATCTCCAAAAAAAAAATAAATAAATAAAAAAACATTACAATTCATACGAGTAGCAAAATTACAGTTATGAAGTAGCAATAAAAATAATTTTAAGGCTGGGGGTCACCCCAACATGAGGAATTGTAGTAAAAAGTCAAAGCATTAGGAAGATTGAGGACCACTGCAATAGAGGCCCGATAGCCAGAGTTCCCTTCCCAGCATTCACATGGTGGAGAGAGAACTGGATCCCCAAAAGTGTTCTTGTAACCTCCACACATAATCTGTAGTACACATGTACTACATGTTCATATACATATACATACAAGCATATACATGAACACACACAAGTGCATGCATATAAACATATGCCTGTTTTTCTGTTGTGGTTTGAATAAAATGGCCCCATGAGTGTCACTACTAGGATGTGTGGCCTTGTTGAAACAGGTGTGGTATTGTTAGAGGGTGTATGTCAGTGGGGGAGGTGGGCTGTGAGGTCTCAGATGCTCAAGCCAGGCCCAGTGTGTCTCAGTCTCCTCCTGCTGCCTCAGGATCAAGATGTAGAACTCTCAGCTACCTCTCCAGCACTATGTCTGTCTGCATACCACCATGAATCTTGCTATGACAATAATGGATTAAACCTCTGAAGCTGTAAGCCAACTCCAATAAAATGCTTTTTTGATAAAACTTGCTTGGGTCATGGTTTCTTTTCACAGGAATAGAAACCCTAACTAAGACAGAAAGAAGTTGGTACCATGGACTGGGCTAAAAAGCTTAGAGCCAGCAGGTGTGGTGGTACATGCTTTTAATCCCAGCACTCTAGAGGCAG
Organism: Alexandromys fortis; assembly: GCF_014885135.2. Lineage (NCBI taxonomy): Eukaryota > Metazoa > Chordata > Mammalia > Rodentia > Cricetidae > Alexandromys > Alexandromys fortis. The sequence goes on along the minus strand of NW_026067976.1, from coordinate 1,811,712 downwards.
AAGCAGAGAGATCTTTGAGTTTGAGGCCATATTGGTCTACACATCGAGTTTCAGGACAGCCAAACTTAGTCACTGAAGAAACCATTAAATCAGAAAGCTGATAAAGATGCAATTGAACAAGGGTGCCATGTTTTAGCCGGAGCAGAACTTGGCAGAACTAGGGCCTTGTGGTTCTGGCTTTAGAGTCAAGGATAGAAAAAGGGGTTATAGGAGTTCCCCCTGAGACTAAAAAAAAAAAAAACTGTGGAGGTTAGGCATGTGTCAGGGGCGTCTTTGCATGGAGGCCTGTAGAGGCTATTTCCTGAAGTTGTGAAGGTGAAGCCTGGATTGCCTTGGAGAAATCCAAAATGTTGGAGATGCCAGAGCTGTGGGATACCTGCCTGCCCAAGAAAGCTGATTACAGGAGTGGAGCCAGTCCAAGAGAAAGAAATGTGTTGTAGTCAACAAAGCCAAAAGGAGTTGGAGAGCTGAAGAACTCTTTTTTTTTTTTTTTTTTTTGGTTTTTCGAGACAGGGTTTCTCTGTGGTTTTGGAGCCTGTCCTGGAACTAGCTCTTGTAGACCAGGCTGGTCTCGAACTCACAGAGATCCGCTTGCCTCTGCCTCCCCAGTGCTGGGATTAAAGGCGTGCGCCACCACTGCCCGGCCCTGAAGAACTCTTTGACATCAGACGTGGAGATGCAGACTTTGGAGTTTGCTCAGCTGTTTCTCTGGTCTTGCTCTGGTCTAGTACTTCCCCTCTACACTCCCTTTCCTCCCTTTCGGGATGGTGATGTGTATCCTGTGCCACTGTGTGTTGGAAGCATGCGATCTTCCTTTTCATTTTGATTGTACAGGGGTTACAGTTAAGAGATTGCTTGAATCTCAGAAGAGACTTTGAGCTTTGGACTTTTAAACAGTGCCCATGCTGTGATAGACTATGGAGACTTTTAAAGTTGGACTGAATGCATTTTGCATTATGATGTGGCTACAAGCCTATAGGGGCCAGGAAGTGGAATGTGGTGGTTTGAAGAAAATGACCCTCACAGAGTTGCACTATTAGGAGGGTGGCCTTGTTAGAGTAGGTGTGGAATTGTTAGAGAAAGTATGTCATTGGGGGGGTGGGCACTGAGATCTCAGAGGCTCAAGCTTGGCCAGTGTGTCTCAGTCTCTTCCTGCTGCCTGAGGATCCAGATGTAGAACTTCTCATCCCCTAGGGAGAAGTCCCCGGAGGCTAGTGGCCAAGAGGTTCATCTAGGTCTGCCCACCCTTCTGAGTCTGACTCAGAAAGGTAGGCTTTTCTTTTCTTTTCTTTTCTTTTCTTTTCTTTTCTTTTCTTTTCTTTTCTTTTCTTTTCTTTTCTTTTCTTCCTCTTCAGCTCCATGTCTGTCTGCATCTTGCCATGATGATAATGGACTAAACCTCTGAAACTATAAGCCAGCCCTCAATTAATGCTTTCCTTTATAAGAGTTGCCTTGATTCTGGTGTCTCTTCACAGCAATAGGAACCCTAACCAAGACATTTGTGTTATCTGAGCTGGGTGACACACGTCTGTAATGCTGGTTTTGGGAGGTAAAGGCAGGCAGATCAAGAGTTCAAGGTCAATGTCCCACAATATAGCAAGGATTAAAAAATTTAGAAAGTCAGAAAGAAGTCTTTCAACTATCATCACTAAGTTGTCTTTCCTCTACTATACTTGAGAGTTCTTGCTGAAAATTTATAGCATTTAATTTGAGGGAGGGCTAGAGACCACAGATTATCTGGTCTAGAGTGGCTTCATTTTAACAGCTGGATAGAAAGAAAAGCAAAAGGAAAAGTACCCTCTTCACCTACTTAGAAGTTTAAATGAAACAAAAACATTTTTTTAATGTTTACTGACATAAGCAAAGTTGCTTTATCTGTTGAAATTATTACCCCGTGCAAAAGAATAGCCCTGCTGACCACCAAGTCCCCCAGGGCTGCTACTGTCTTTGCAGAGGATCATAGCTAACAGGTCCAGATGTAGGGAACAGTAGCTTCTGTATTTCCATTTTATTATGATGTTATAAAGAAAAATCTTTATGAAAAAAAATCAAGGGGTTGAGGGAAGGAAAGGAATTGGAACAGGGTCTAAAGGTCGAACACACCCTAAAATGGTGAGATGACAGGGCACGGGGAATGGCTGTTGAATAGACCCATTAGTGGTAATTGGAGCTGTCAGGAGATGGTGAACTGCCTTACTCCGCGGAGGTCACCATCCCCCTGTGAACTAGCCTGCACCCACGCTTTGTGCTAGCCTTGTAAGGTGGTAAAATGACTAAGCTAAAACAATAGCTACCAGAGGCTGAAGAGCCCCGGTGCTCTGGGCTGGGATGAAATGCCTAGCAAAGGCCCTGGTATTCTCACTCCGACTTTACCGCCCATCTTTCTCCCCGCCCCCAGTGCCGAACTGCTGTACGCACTACATTAGAAGGGACCCCTTGCCGCCTGACTTGCAGTTACACTCAGCTAAAGGGGAGTCCTGTGAGGGACTGTGAGACGGGAAGGAGAAACAGGAGTTTTTGCTTCTTTGCTCTTAGTTGTTTCATTCTGTGGTTCCTTTCTTCAGAGGCCTTGTGTGCCTTTCAAGGGCCACAGCTGGGCTGGACGAGGTCAAATGAGAGCTGGGGTTGTAAACTTCAAACAGACGGCACTTAGTGTCGGGAAAGGGCAGAGCAGGACACAGAGACCAGAGTCTGAGGCCTCTTTGGATCTTGATTAATAAGAAGCCTAAGCCAGGAAGCACTCAACACAGAACTACAAAGACTGCTAATTTCTAACAGTTCTCTTCTTTGCCTGATCTGCTTCAAGTTGTCTTAAGTTAGAACAGCAATAAAGGCCGAGTGAAGGAAAACTTCTGACCCAGAGAACAGAATGTCCAGGCTGGGTGGGAATAGGACATTCCAGCTGGATAAGGTCAGTGACCTGGCTAAGGAACCATCCCTCAGAAGGAGGGACCGCTCCTAGGGAGGCAGTTTCACCTTAGGACATATTAAACAGATGGACAGAATAATTATCCCTTCAGAGATACTGGACTTTCCCTTCCCAGAATTCTCATCCCCTAGGGAGAAGTCCCTGAGGCCAGTGGCCAGGAGGTTCATCTGGTTCTGCCCACCCTTCTGAGTCTGACTCAGAAAGGTAGGCTTTTCTTTTCTTTTTTTCTTTTCTTTTCTTTTCTTCTCTTTTCTTTTCTCTTTTTGTATCTTTAAGGTAAAATTCATGAAATTTGAAAAGTATGACTGAATTGGTTCTTTCGACTCTCCCCACTCACACTTACTTCACTGAAGTAGAAGGTCCCAACAGAATCTGAGGTAGACGTAGGCACAGAACCATATCCAAGCAAGCAGCAAAGTCACCAATTCTTTCTTTTGTACACATTGTCTAAAAATGCAAGTCAGAATCAAGGTTTACTTTTTTTTTTTTTTTTAAGTGCAAAAGGAATCTGTTTCAGTAAGTGCCACAGGGTAGCCCTTAAACCACACAGCCATATCTTACTTCTATGGAGTCGGGAACATACCTGGCAAAGAGGAATATAAGAGTCCGTGACTGGCTTAAGTTAAGGGCAGGCAAACGCTAGTTTGTGGTCTAAAGACATGGCTCTCTGAGTTAGTGAATTAAGATGGCTTTTATATAAAAAAAAATCCAGTTTATTACATCCTATCAAATCAAGGAAAGAAAAAGAAATCTGGGGCTTTGAATTCTTTCCCAGGAACAAAAGAGGAAAGTAACCTTGCCCTTAACACAGTAGAGTGGTGAATGGTTTTGCTCTATTAAATAGCAAAGTGTGCTATGTGTTTTGTACAAAAGATTACCCTGTACATTAATTCTTCCAGATTCCACACAAGGTTTCCAGTTTGCAGGAGGGAAATGTTAGAAAAATAACACCATCTCATTGCTGCAGGATTTCTTCAGGAAAATTAAAAAATGAGCAGAAACCAAAGACCGTTTCTGAGGGACGCCTTTGTTAGCCCTGAAACGAAAACTGTTTGCTGATGGAGTTTCAGACTCGTAGCTCCTTGGTGAGAACTTACCTGAAAAGTCACGACCCCAGGAGTAATATACACTGTTGATTCAAAACAAAAGACAAAACCAAACCAAGAAAATGAGGCCTCAGGAAATGGCTCTGTGGTTAAGAGCACACACCACTAGTGGGGAGGACCTGTGTTCAGTTGTTCCCAGTACACAAGTCAGGGAGTTTATAAATGATGGTTTAAGGCCAGCTTCACGGACTCTTACCCCCTCTCCTGGCCCTTGTGAGTAACTCATTCACACGCACAGACACATTTACAAGATAAAATTAAAATATTAAAAACAAAATCAGCCGGGTGGTGGTGGTGCACGCCTTTAATCCCAACACTAGGGAAGCAGAGGCAGGTGGATCTCTCTGAATTTGAGGCCAGCCTGGTCTATAAAGAGAGTCCTAGGATAGCTAGAGCTGTTATACAGAGAAATCCTGTCTTGAAAAACCAAAACCAAACCAAACAAAGAAATAAACAAAAAATAACACCAAAAAAAAAAAAAACCCAAAAGCCAAACAACAGCAACAACAAAAAAAGCCAAAACAATCTTAATTGGTTTTCCTGAGTTCATGATAAATTGACAAATATTACGAATATTTTTAAGGAGCCAATTCTCGGGCTAGTGCCATGGGTCAGTGGATAAAGATGCTTGCTGCCAAGCCTGATGACTTGAGTTCAATTCCTGAGACCCACATGGCATTAGGAGAGAACCAACTACCACAAGTCATCATCTGCCTTTCATGCCTGTGCCAGGGCACACGCATATCCCTCTATAAATAAATATAATTAAAATAAAAATATTTAAAAAGGAGTTAATGCTGGGCTTAAAATATTGAAAACTTTTGACTCTATAAATTATCTGGGTAGAGCAATTATGTGCCAATGTATTTTTAAAATACTTTTATTTATTTTTTGAGAGTTTCACACATTTATACAATTACATTTATACATCTATACAATTATATTTTGATCATAGCAATCAACCAGTACCTCTCCCCGACTCTCCCTAGGCTCCCACTCCAATTTCAGGTCTTTTTTTTGTTCTTGTTATTAATAATTCTCATGAGTCCAATTAGTGCTGCCCATATGCATGTGGGCATGGTGCCATCCACTAGGGTATGGGCAACCTACTAGCAGCCACGTCCCCAAAGGAGTGTGACATTCTCCCCTTTGTCAATAGTGCCTCTGATGAGCTAGAATTTGAGAAGGTACTAAGTCGGTTCAACCTGAAGCCCTGTTTGCTGAGATAATGCTAAAAGTTCATGGAGCAGAGGCAGCATAGAAGGCAAGTGTGTACGGCTTGTGAAATGTTTGTGTTCGCAGATAGTTTTCAGAACGTGTCTCTTCATTTATATGGGTTTTGTTGTTCTTTTTATTTGTTTTGTTTATGAGATAGGATCTCACTACGTAGCGCCTGCTGGCCTGAAACTTACTGTGTTCTGTATAGACCAGGCTGGTCTGGAACTACAGAGATCTGTCTCCCTCTATTTTCCTTGTGTGAGGATTAAGGGCATGCGCCACTATGCCCAGCAGAAAAACCTCTCTCAATCACTATTAGTGAACAGGAATGATTTTGAAAATGAGCTTTCCCTCCAGATTCGATTATGTTTCTCAATATAAAATCACAAGGCAAAAGCAGCTTCTATAAACATCTCAATCTATGATCGAGTCATCTAAACGGTGAACGCTCTTTCCATCCTACGCGATGCCAAGCTGCTTAATATGCTCTCTGTGCCTTCAGCGACTTAAAAAGCAAGCTTTCCATTTCCACAAAACTTGCAGATGGTATTTTTTTTATGCTCAGACTCTAGTTCCAACAGCATTTCCTGGGATCTCAACGCAAATGGGAAAGAAATTTCCATACATTAAAATGCATTTATGAAAGTAGATACATATAAAAGCAAGGATACGGTTACTCAGATTGGAGGAATATCATCAAAATTGACACGTTATCCAAATAATCTACAAATTCAATAAAATCTCTATAAAAATTCCCAAGGATATTATTTATAGTAGTAGAAGTTAAAATCCTAAGATTTATATTGAACCATAAAAGGTCCCCAAATGCAAAGCAAAAGCAATGTGAGAGACATTGTACTTCATGATTTCAAAATGAATTACAAAGCAACAATAATCAAAGGAGTATGGTTAGGGAGCAGAATTAGAGGTAAAGAGTTGCCTAGCATGCTTGAAACCCTTGAGTCCATTGCTATCTCCAGAAGAGCAACAAAATATGTACTACGGCAGGGCGGTGGTGGCACACATGTTTAATCCTGGCAATCAGGAGGCAGAGGTAGGTGTGTCTTTGTAATTCAGGTCAGCCTAGTCCACAGAGCGAGTTCCAGGATAGCAAAAATGAACCCCAAACAACAACAACAAAATAAAGGGAGGAGAAAAGAAAAGAATATACACCTCTATAAAAGAGAACAATGGAGCTGAACAGGTCTCTCAGAAATAAATTCATAGTCCATAGTCCTCTGGCTCACTGATGTTCAGTAAGGATGCTAGGAACTCACAATGGGTCAGAGATGGTCTCTTTAACAAATGCTCTTTTTTTTTTTTTTTTTTTTTTTTAAATTGATATCCACACGAAGAAGAATGAAATTAGATTCCATCTGATCCTTTTGGGAAAAAAATAAATTCAAGTGGATTGATAGCTCACATTTAAGGCCCGAATCTGCCTAACTAGTAGGAGAAAATATAGAAAAAAAATCTTAAAATTGGTGGTCATTATAATCTTTTTTTTGGGGGGGGATATGACTCCAAAATCACAGTCAACAGTAGAGAAATGGGATTGTATCAAACTGAAAATCTGTACAAGGAAGGAAACAACTCACCAAGTAAAGAGATAATCTATGGAATGAGTAGATTATTGGCAACTCTGAACATGCAAAAGAGGTTCATATTAGAACATATATGAAACTCATGCAACTTATTAGCAAAACAAACAAACCGTAAAAAATGAACCCAGAAGCCATGCCTACTGGAGGAGACCAGTGATTCAAACTACTTGGGAGTTGTAGGCAGAAAGAGCATAAGTTTGAGGCCAGCCTGGGCTACAGACCAAGTTCAGTGATAGCCTGGCTAACTATGCTTCTGTTTCAAAATATAAAGCAAAAGAAAAGCTGATGCTATAATGCAGCCCTGGATGCTTGGCTAGTGTGTCTGCGGCCCAGTTCCCAGCTTAGGGGGCAGGAGAGTAGGAATCACCTCTTTGGGTTAGTAAAGCTTTTATAGAATTTTCCCCCAAATTTCAAATGGTACTATCTTATGAGCTACAATTATACTTCAAGATAATCTCCGTTGTACAGGACCATCTTCTGAGTCAAACTACCACTGTCTTCAGGAGTTCTGGGCCTCCTTTAAAAAAAACCATCACACCTGGGCCTGTTGACTGTTTATCTCCCCTCATATAAGGAAGGGGCATGAAGGTCATAAGACCCTCACCTGAGTAGCCAGCCATGCCTCCCAATCACTTGTGAGTTATTCTTTCCATATTTTGTGTGCTTCTAGGGAAGGGGCTAGAGGATACACGTGGGGAAGAAAGATGGGACAGGGGTTCCATCTAGGAAGCCATCATCCCTCTGGGTTCAAACCTTTTACTGTGGCTACTTTAAGGTTCCCTATGGCCCTGCCCATTGCTCTGTAAGTAAGCCTAATAAACTCATTGGTTCTCCTGGGTGAACTCTGGAATCATACATCTGTTTGTTGTTGGGACCTTAGTGGGAGGGGTAGATGTCCCTGTTCTAATCTCCAAAAGAAATGAAATTAGTATCTTGCATTAGTATCTATACTACTTATTCATGAGTATAGAAGGATATGAAATCTACCTGATGTCCACCGCTGAATGAATGCCAAGAACCATGCATATATTCAAGGTACGTATATAGTCCTCTCTGATTTTGTTTTGCAGTGCTGTGGAGCAAATCTGGGATCTCATACCTCCTAGGCAAGTGCTCTACAACCCAGATGCACCTCTAAGCCCACTTGGTGGTGTTGATTCCTTTAAACCTTTTTTTTTTTTTTTTTTTTGAGACAAAGTCAATACATCTTTGCCTCCCTGAACAGGAACTTACTCTGTAGACCAGGCTGACTTCGAATTCATAGCGTTTGCCTCCCATGAGATGGAATCAAAGGTATGTATCACTACATCTAACACTTAGAAAATATTAAAAGCATTATATCAAAAAGGATAGCTAGGTGGTGGCTCATGGCTCACACCTTTAATCCTAGCACTGTGGAGGCAAAGGCAGGAAGATCTCTGTGAATTCCAGGCCAGCCTGCTCTATGGAGTGAGTTTTAGGACAGCCAGGGCTACACAGAGAAACCCTGTCTTGGAAAAAAAAAAGGATAAAAAACTAAGGTAAACTACTTTCATTTCATTTTAATGGTGATGTCTGGTGAAGTATAAATTTTAGAAAACAAGATAGTACTAATGTCAGTGGAGCTACCTGGTCCTGGGCTTTCAACCCTAAAATGGCAGTAGTTTGTTTTGTTTTGGGTACTTCTTCTTCTTTGGTCTCCTGGGCTAATAAAACTAACACGGTGATATCTCATACCTGGTTTTATAATTTTTGTTTTAAAAACCTGTGGCTTTAGGGATGGAGAGATGACCCAGTGCTGTGAATTAAAGTGCTATACTATTGAGGTAAATCCTATTTAAAAAACTGTGATTTTCTGCAGTAAATAGATACACAGGGCTAATTCATACCTATGGCTTTACCTCACACTGTTCAACATACCAGGCATGTGAATAAAAGCATCCCAGATCAGCCAGTCTCCAAACTGAGTGCAGACAGATGATAAACAGACCCAAAGGGAACTAGCAAACCCAGCCTGGATAGTAAGAATCTCCTGGGCAGCCCACAGGATCTTGAGAATGGATACATGATTATGACTTTGTAAGTTCTGCTGCACAGCAAAAGCTGCCTGTTACAGGTGATTGAGGTGACACCTTCTTTTTGTCTTTCTGTTGTGCCTCAGTTTAGGAGAGGGCCGCTTGTTCTTCCCAGCCACCCAGTTAGCTTAGACCCTACATAATCACACAGAAACTGTATTAATTAAAACACTGCTTGGCCCATTAGCTCTAACTTCTTCTTTTTTTTGTTTTTTGTTTTTTCGAGACAGGGTTTCTCTGTGGTTTTGGAGCCTGTCCTGGAATTAGCTCTTATAGACCAGGCTGGTCTCGAACTCACAGAGATCCGCCTGCCTCTGCCTCCCGAGTGCTGGGATTAAAGGTGTGCGCCACCACTGCCCGGCAGCTCTAACTTCTTATTGTCCAACTCTTACATATTAATTTAACCCATCTCCATTAATCTGCATATCACCACGAGATCGTGGCCTACCAGCTGAGTTTTAGCACATCTATTTCTGGTGGTGGATCCATGGTGTCACTTCTCTGACTCTGCCTCCTTCCTCCCAACATTCAGCCTAGCTTTCCCTGCCTACCTAAGTTCTGCCTTGCTATAGGTCCAAAGCAGTTTCCTTATTCGTTAATGGTAATCACAGCACACAGAGGGGACTCCTACATCACCCCAGCATGACCTGCATGCTTTTCATCAGACCAGGCGAGGGGGGAAGAGGAGGTGTAATCCCCTCTGCCCCTTCTTGTTGCATCATTAGAGTCTGCTGTGTTTCTTGATCAAATGTCTTCCTTCCTGATAGATAGTCTTACACACACTGCTTCTTCTTACTGTACTGCGTATGTGGAGGGGAGATTTGGGATTGCCCATGTTACTAAGTCTCCCTCGTGATCCTTCAAAACTCTACCTAGGGCCCTGTTATAGTCCCTTATTAAGCAGTTCCAATTTTCCTAATTTGATTATACCATCTGTTTCTTGCTGGGACCCTGACTGAGAATAGGCCTTATCCAGAAGGTAACATCTTGGCATAGATCTGAATGATCCAACGGAATGAGTCATGAAGAGAGCTGGGGGAAGTGCCAAGCTCCTGCAGGAGCAAGGAGGCAGGATGAATAGGGTCGAAAAAACTGTGAGGGGGGGGGGGCTGGGGTGTGGACGGAAAGGTCAAGGCGGTGATGTGTGTGATGCGGACAGAGGTGCAAGGCCCAGGGCAGGTAAACCATATACGGTCTAATTGGCCTGTGCAAGGGCTTTGGCTTTTATTTTGAATGGAACAGGGACAATTGGAACCACATACAACTAATTAAATCTAATGAGTTTGCTTTCTGTTCCGTGCTGACAGAGGCTCTGGCTCTCTGTGACTCAGTGGTGGATTTCTCCTCCCAGTGCCAAGCCTGCTGATGAATGCGTGGGCGTGCTCAGTCAGCCCAGCATGCTCGGGTGCAAGTTCAAGGCTTTGTGTCTCCCTTGATGCTGTGGGCGACGTGACCTCTCTTTACAGTCGGGATTCAGACTACAGTGTCTCTTTTTTTTGTTAGCATATTCTTTTCAGTTCTGCTAATGATTTGGGAGTGGACACATTTTTCTTACTCCCTTTCTTTCTTCTTCTCCTTTTTTTCGTTGTTGTTAAGAGTCAATAGGCCCTTCTATGCTGGCTTCAGAAGCTACTTATCTAAAGGGTCTTGTACAATGAAGAACTAACTGCCTAACTACTTCGAGGGAAGAATACAAGGCATTTAACAGAGAAATACTGTCTGCTTACCTACCTCTTAGAGACGGTAGATATTGTCTTGACTTTTTAAAAAGCAGGGAGGGGCTGGGGAGATGGCACAGCAGGTAAAGGCACTTGGCACCAAGCCTGACGATCTGAGTTGAATCCTGCGGACCACGCAGTGGAGGGAAAGAACTGACTTTCACACGTTGTTCTCCGACCTCCTCACTCACACAGCACATGCACGACACTTCCACCACAATAAATAAATACGATAAATATTTAAAAAGCAAGACGTTTATTTGCATATAGATGAGATGCATGCAAGAGCGTACATGTTTGAGACATATTTTGATTATTGAATGGTTATTTCTATTAAAGCTGGCATGAAATCTAGACCATCTTCCATGGGTTTCCTGAATAAATGTAAATTCCACTCTCTGCATCCTCCAACCCTATCACCTCCTTATCCCCAACCTGGGAGGAGGAGACAGGAGGATTGCAAATTTGAATCTACTCAAATGTGTTTGTGTGTGTTGGGCTGGCAGTGGGGAAGAGAGTGTGCTGGGGGTGGGGGAAGCAGAGTCTTTGGAAAACAGTAGTTTTTGCAATGTAATACATTTATGGAAATTCAATGCATTTTCTAGCCCAGTACATGGCTTATATATTTCAGTCCCATGTTAATAAAAATTTTGTTTGTGACAATTTCTGGAACTCTTTCTTTCTGCTCTTGTCAATGTGCTGGCTGCAAAATTGAACTCCAGGATAAGTTGGTTCCACACAGTTCTGGATTGCAACTTCAATCTTGCAATTGCGAAATTGTTGAAAGTTGCAGTGATGTTTTATTTGCATTTTTTATAACTAAAGCTTGCCTGAAGGTCAGAGAATATAGCAGCTGCCCTGGTCAGCCTTACAGAACAGGCAATGGCGACACACACTTTTAATACCAGTAGCCACACTAATTTGCCATAGGAACCAGGCTGTGGTGATGTATACCTTTAATCCCAGCACTAGAGAGGAATATAAGACAGGAGAAGATAGCTCCCAGTCAGTCTCATTCTGAGGATTCCTGGAGGCAGAGTCACCATTTCGGACTGAGGTAGAGGTAAGAGTCAGTGGCTGGCTGTTTTGCTTTTCTGACCTTCAGGTTGTACCCCTGAATATCTGATTCTGGGTTTCTGTTAATTGTGCAACAGAAAGCTAACTTCCAGTGCCATAGTATTAAGAGCTGGGGCTATCGCTCAGTGGTGGAGCTATGCAAAGTCTTGGGTTATCCCCAGCGTGGTAGGGGGTGGGGATGACAGAGAGGATGCACTGGGAGGTGATTGGATCATGATGACTCAATCCTCATGGACAGGATTAGTATCTTTTTTTATTTTTTTATTTTTAAGGATTTACTTATTTATTATGTAGGCAGCATTCCTTCCATGTATGACCACACACGCCAGAAGAGGATGCCAGATCTCATTATAGATGGCTGTGAGCCACCATGTGGTTGCTGGGAATTGAACTCAGTACCTCTGGAAGAGCAGTCAGTGCTCTTAACTACTGAGCCATCTCTCCAGCCCTGGAATTAGTATTTTTGTAAGAAAGGTTTGGCCAGTACTGATGAAGCATGTCCTGAGTGTGAGAGGCTGAGGCAAGAGAATTATGAGTCAAAGTCAACTCAGCTACATAGTGTTTTGTTTTATTTTTATTTTTTAATTGTTTAAAAACATTGAGCTATATAGCTTTCTCCGCTCTCCTCCCTTCCTCTCCCCCCTTCCCTTCTACCCTCTCCCATGGTCCCCATACTCCCAATTTACTCAGGAGATCTTGTCTTTTTCTACTTCCCATGTACATTAGATTCATGTATGTCTCTCTTAGGGTCCTCTTTGTTGTCCAGGTTCTCTGGGATTATGAATTGTAGGCTGTTCTTTTTTTTTTTTTTTTTTTTTGCTTTATGTCTAAAAGCCACTTGTGAGTGAGTACATATTATATTTGTCTCTCTGGGTCTGGGTTACCTCACTCAAAATGATGTTTTCTAGAGCCATTCATTTGCCTGCAAATTTCAAGATATTTTTTGTCTGCTGTGTAGTACTCCATTGTGTAAATGTACCACATTTTCCTTATCCATTCTTCTGTTGAAAGACATCTAGATTATTTCCAGGTTCTGGCTATTACAAATAATGTTGCTATGAACATAGTACATGCTAATCCCAGCATTCTTTTAATTTTTAGCAGAGGTAGGTAGATCTCTGTGAGTTCAAGGTTTACAAAGAGAGTTCTGGGACAGAGCTACAAAGTGAGACCCTGTCTGGAAACAACAACAGAAATATTGTAATAGAAGAAGACATTAAGAGGTCTAAAATTTGTACTTGTGCACTTGGAAAACGCATGGGAATACCATCAAACTAAGAAAATCAGAAAGGCAATTATAAACCTCACAGAATTTCCCCTAGGGTACAAGAGATTGAATACAGAAGCAGGTTCAAAATTAATTTAGATAAATTCTTACAGAATGAAAGCAGTATAAATTATTGGGAGATCTAGAGGTGGTCTGTGGAATATAATTATTTTGTTGAGGTGCTGTACAGGAAACCAAGAATGACCTTGCAAATTTAACTTAGAACACTGCTTGCTAAGTTCCTATTGATAGAACTATTGAGCTAGAATCTCTAGAGATGGCACCCAGGCTTCTTTTTAAGCTTTGTAATGTTTCTAAAACTGCGCTGGGTTTCAGAAACAGCCAGGTAATGGACTGCTACCCCTTTTAAATACTTTCCTTTTTTAGACAGCTTTCGTGTTTGCTGTGTTGTGCCAGGTATGCCAGACTTCTGTGCGATCATCTCTCTCCACTTCGCTAAAGAAAATGCTTGGCTATATATAATACACGTTAGATATCAATAATACGCTTGGTTAAAGTTCTTTAAAAACAGTACTTCCTAGATCAAATCAGCAGAAATTTCCGGGCCTTGACGACTAAGCAAGCAGAAGGACCAGCACAGCATTGTGAAGCGAAGGCTCTGAGCTGTAGCTACAGGAAGCAAGCTGATTCTGCTTTAACATTTCTGAACCCTTGGCACTACCAGTACAGTACTCCGTCCCCCTTCCTGCCCTCTCCCTCCAGCTTTACAAAAGTCTCCAAATATCAAGAAGCTGTCCAGCACCTCCCAAAGCTGTCCTGGGGCAGGCTGCCAACAGGACCCCCTGGCTCTGTGCTGTGGCTTCTTCAGACAGGATCTTTTGATCTCGCGCCCGACAGCGTCAGCCGGGGCGCGAATTTCATTCTGCATCACTGCGGCTACCTAGCCTAGCTCCGGTTACCCGCGCCACCGCCCCCCCCCCAACCCAGCGGCAGTGCACCGGCTAAGAAGGGACGCGCAGGCGCACGAGTGGGGCGGACGCCCCAGTCGAGGAGGCGGGACGAGCTTTTTGAATTCGGCTTTTTATTGGCTGTCTTTATCAGGATCCGCCCCCCCCCCTGGATGGCGGAGGCGGCGCGTGGGCCACGTCAGGTAGCCGTGCGGGCTGCGCCAGTGGCAGAAGTGAGGTAAGCCATGCGGCGTGGCTGGCCGTCCACCGGCAGCCACTGAGTGGGCAGCCGTCACATCGGGGCAGCCTGCAGCCGCCGCCACGGGGGCGAGGGCGGCCGAAGCTGGGGGACTTGGGCTGGGCTGCAAGCCGGCGGCAGAGCATGTGGCGGCAGGGCCGGGGCGGCGCGGGAGGCGGGCAGGGCGCTTGACCTGCTGCCGGTTCTGCGTAGCCTTGAGCGGTTCCCAGGTCTGCAGCGTCGGGGCCGGCTCGCTGTGGGGGGGCCTGGCGACCCTAGCTGCCGGCACATTTCGGATGGCTTGCCTGCCCCAGGTTGCAGTGGTCCCTCTCCTTGACCCGGGCTCTAGTCCGGGGCAGCGTAAGGGATACTGGTGCCCTCCTGCTTGGCTTGGGATAACTGCCCTCATTCCCTGGGACTCAGATGCAGGTTATGTCTGTCCTCTTGAATGCAAAGGCTATTGGGTGAGCAGAGTCTGATTTCTGCCTCAGGGCTCAGGCGTTGAAGGGTTTATACTGAGGCTTCCGAATGTCCAGCAGCTAGGTGGAGGTTTGCAGGCACCTGCCGTTTTGTAGCACTTATTCGGAGTTTGTTTCAGACCTGGTGCCTTGACTCCTTGTTTGGAGGTTTTGGATTGAGTGAAGTCATCCTCTCCATTACGCAGTCATTGACTCATTCATTGCAAACTTTTAAATCGAGTTTTTCGAACGACATTCCCTCTCTTTGCTTTCAGTTCATAGCCTGTGCCAGTGCGGGTGCCTGAGTTGATAGATTTGAGATGGATTTTTTTTTCTTTTTCTTTTGCTGTTGATGTGGTTCTTTTTCAGGGTCTAGATTTAGATGCAAAAGATGGAACTCTCTGGGACCTCGTTCAAAGGTTCTTTTTACCTTCTAATAAACCTTAAAAGACACTGGCCCTGAGAAGGTAAATCCTAGTAACTGTGCCCGCTAAAGACCACAGACAGATGGGCTTCTTATCTGAAAAGTGAAGGGGTGTGATCACAAGTGTTCTGTAATTTTGGAATATTCAAGGAGAGATGGGCATACGGCAGATTCATTGAACCGTCTTAGCAATTGGGAGCCGACTAAATTAAAAACACATAACACATTTTATGATTATGTATTTTTTGCTTCATTGACAAGTGATTCTGTTCACACTTGAATAGCAAGCAAGTGCATGGTTACAATTTTGATTGACACCCAATTTCTGCAAACAAAACACCAACCATGACTCATCTAAATTTTGAAGTGTGACAATCATGAACTTTCCAGTTACATATAAAGGTACTTTATGGAGACAAGTAGATAAGAATGTAATTTTCAAAGCCTTTGATTTGCTTTGGTAATACGTGATAGCCAAAACATCTGCCTTATTTATTTATCAGGTTAATCTTATCAATGATTACCATTCCTTCCTTGTTAATATCTTGCTTAGTTTTTTAATTAAAATATTTAGACATTTATTGCTTCTTGTACACATTTTGTGGGTTTTAATTGCTTGGTAAATCTAATGGAGGCCTGATAACCCAAAAGTAAATAAATTGTTACTTCAAAGTAAAGAAATTCCTGTGGAGATGTAATGGTTTTTCATATGGTGATTAATGGCACTTACTAGTAGAGAAGTTTACCCTTTTTTAGTGTTGAATAATTTCTAAGATAATTATTTTGATATTTTGAGCTTCATGATACCTTTTGGCATTGTTCATAAACTGTTAGCTGAATTAATATTAGGGGTATAAAATCTATTGCAGTCACTACTAGGTGTAAGTGTAGTATATAGAGCTCTTTCATATGACAAAATACAGCATAGCTTTAGAAGTATACATTAAATCTGTGATTCATTAATAGCAGTAACCTGGGTAGAGCTTATGTGTACCATTTCCACCATGGGAAATAAGAATTGCTAAACTACTAGGGCAAGTGATGTTTGTCAGCTTCCCCTATTTAAATGATTAACACAGACTTTTTCAACAGTCTTAATCTCATCCATTTTCAACACTAGATTAAAATATATGGTCTTTTAATTTTTTAATCTGTATCAAGTCACATTGAAAGTAATACAATGGCATTTGTTATTTTTTTCATTTTGCTAATTTTTTTTCTTTTTTTCAGTCTGAGTATGCACTGTTTGTTTTATTATTTGTATAGATGAGGATGACCTTGAGCTTCTGATTGTCCTGCCTCAACCTACACAGTGCTGAAATTAAGGCAAATGCCATCCTTTCTGGTGTATTGCTTGCTGGGGATTGAAATCAATACCAAAAGTACCTTTTAAGTAGGTTTTTATTATAGTTGTTATTAATTTTATATTATTATTAATTATTATTTTTTGCGTGTTTCCATGAGTCCGCGTCCCTGTGAAAGCCAGAGGCATCAGATCCTTTGAATTTGTAGTTATAGGTGGTTGTGAGCCACCTGATGTGAGTGCTGGGAGCCAAACTTGAATACTCACTCTTATAGCAATATGTACTCTTTTTTCCCTCCATTTATTTATTTCTTTAAAATTTCCACCTTCTCCCATTCTCCCATTTCCCTCCCAGTCCCTCTTCCCCCTATCTCTCCAGACATAATAGAAGTCAGGGTGCCCTGCCTTGTGGAAAGTCCAAGACTCCCCCTCCATCCAGGTCTAGGAAGGTGTGCATCCAAACAGATTAGGCTCCCAAAAACCCAGTACATGCAGTACAATCAAAATCCAGTATCATTATCATTGGCTTCTCAGTCCATCCTCATTGTCAGCCACATTCAGAGAGTCCGGTTTGATCACATGCTCGTTCAGACCCTGTCTCTCTAGGCATTCGAGTAGTTTGGTCATTTAGAGCCCTTAACTTATGAAGAGGTTAAAAGCCCCAAAATTTTATTGTAAGTTGAAAGTATTGTATATCAGAAATGCATGAGGAATGAACATGATGTGTAATTGTGTGGCCAAGAAAGGCGGCTAGCCTGTAGAGTTTGAGGCTAGCCTGGTCTACAAAGTGAACTCCAGGCCAGCTAGTGCTACACAGTGAGAATCTGTCTGGCTCAGTGGATAAAGTGCTTGCTGTGAGAACTGGAGTTTGTATCCCCTAACACCCATGTAGATTGTAAATAAATGAGTGCCTGAAATCACAACATGAAAGAGCTGAGTCAGAAGATCCCTGGTGCAAGCTCCTTATCTAAACTAGCTGGAACTGACCAGCCGTGGGTTCAGTGAGAAACACTGCCACAGTAAATAAAATGAAGGTTGATTGTGGAAACCACTTGGTGTTAATTTCGAGTCTCCACACAAATGCGCATATGCCCATGCCCACATATGTACCTACACATATACCAATACTCATGCATACATTTATAGAATACACATATGTGCCAAAAACAAAGGTAAGAGTCAAAATCCATGAAGAAAATTTCTTGAGTGTTGGGGAGGTGCTCTATTGGCAGAGTGCACGTTGCAGTCTGGAGGACGTCTGTTTGAAGTCCTCTGAAACCTGTGTTTAAAAATAAATCTGGGTGTGGGGGCTTGCGGTCATAATCCTAGTGAAGGGAAGCTGAAGACAAGTGGATTCCTGAATCTTGGTGGCCAGTCTGCCTAGCCTGCTTGGCCAATGCCAGGCCTCTGAAAACCCTGTCTCAAACAAACATAGAGCCCCCAAGGAATGACAGCTGAGGTTCTCTTTGGCTTCTACCACCACATGTACATGGGCACACTGCATGCACACCCACATACCTGCACATAATCTATTTAGTATACCTAGTTTGCTGATCATTGTGGTCTGTACACTATGGCCTGTGTACCCTTGTGATCCAGTGACTGACTGGAAGCTGCTGATTGCTGCCGCCTTCCAAAATGCCCAGCAACATGCTCCGCGTGTTGCTGGCTGAGAAAAAGATCATAATCAAATTCCGAGATGCAGTTTCTACTGAGTGTGTATTGCTTTCACACCATTGTGACGCTGAACAGAAACGCCAGTCAGATCATTTTAAGTCAAGGACTGTATTAAGATTCTCTCACCTTAACTGGGCGGTGGTGGTACACACCTTTAACCCCAATACTCAGGAGATAGAGGCAGGTGGATCTCTGAGCTTGAGGCCAGCTTGGTCTACAAAACTAGTTCCAGGACAGTCAAAGTTACACAAAGAAACCCTGTGCCCCCCCCCCCCCCCAAAGATTGTCACATCTTTGACTTTAAAGTTTGACAGTTCAGTCTGGGAGCCGTGATGTCTACCTGTAGCACAGCCCTGGGTACTCAGGAGAGTGAGGCAAGATGATCGCTTGAGCCCCGGATTTTGGTGCAACACCACACAGCGTAGTGAGATCCCACCCTCTCTTATAGAAATGAAGAAGAAAGGCTGCACAATTCCTTGTTGTTTTTGGTGGGAAAACGTTTTAGAACAAAATAAGGTGAGTTATTTAGTGTGTTATTTATTTATTGATTTACTTCTTAAAGATATAGTCTCACTATATGTATCATATATCTCACTATGTATATCAGACTGGCCTCAAACTCACAGAGAACCATCTACCACTTCTGAATGCTGGGATTAAATATTTTTTAAATGACTTATCTTTTCATTTTCCTGGAGACCAATGAATCGTTCCATCCAAGCAAGTAGACTGAATATTTTAGTTCTTTTTAGTGTCCCACAGTATGACTTCCAGCCTCTATTTAGTCAGAAGAATGGTTCCTTGCTAATTTGGTGGATGAACATGTTGAATAAATGTTATAATTGTGTGTGTTATAACTGTAGTTTTATACTGTTTTCTTTCTTGAATCCCAGCACTTGGGAAGCAGGGGCAGGCAGATATTTGTGAGTTCAAGGTCAGCCTGGATAGTTAGTTTCAAGGAAAGAAAAGCCTTTTTCTTTGGCCCACTTGCTATCAAGATGTACTTTAAATTTTACTGTTTAACGGTCATTGAGTATGCTGGTTACTAAACTAAAGCTTCGGTTTCTAGTATATGCTGTTAGGACTCAATTAATTAGTGAGTGGGGTTAGAGGACAGGCTTTATATTTTGAGTTTTGAAGCATTTAAATAAATGGAACTTTTTTCGTGTATGGCTGTGCATGTGCATTTGTGCGTGAGTACAGATGAGCAATGTGCTATGGAGCAATGTGAGTTATAGGACATAGGTGCTGTAAGCCTAACTCAGGTACTTAGAAAGAACTCTCTGTACTTTTAACCACAGAGCCATCTCTTCAACCTAGAGTAGAGACTTTTAAAAAAGGATTTTTAAAAGCCTTTGTTTTTATTGTATGTATATTTATGGGTATTTTGCCCATATGTATGACTTTGCACTATTGTGTATGCAGTGCCCAAGGAGGTGAGAAAAAAAGCATTGGATTCCCTGGAACTGGAGTTACAGTTGTAAGCCAGCATGAAGGAACTGGGAATTAAACTTAGGTCTTCTGGAAGAGCAGCTAGACCTCTTAACTACTGAGGCATCTCTCCATCTCTGCACTAAAGGCTTTTAAACATGAAATATTTTAGTTTACAGTTGATTTTTGAGATACAACCTCACTATAAGGAGGCATGTATATCAGAATTTAAACTTTTAGGGTGCTGATGGGGTGTAGGGCTCAGGCTGATATGGAACAACAAGAATGGTGTGTTGGGTGCATCACCTACCTGAACACTGATACAGATGATAACTAATGGGGGAGGAGAGGTAGGGAAGAGGTAGGCTTGTGGTCTTGGTCTTTGAAGTTTTTGAGCGCCTGTTAGTAGGAACAGGGGTGTTAGCTCCACTTACGATGTGAATCTTGACGTTCAGAAAGGTGATTCATCTCTGATGTGGGCCACCAAGGATGGGAAACTATTTTCACCAGGTTGTAGAAATAGGGGAACATCTTATAAACAGCCAAGGATGTAAGAACATTTATTGATCAGTATTAGAGTCCAAAAGGTTGGGAGGGAGGAAAGAGTGTTTAGTGGGCGGAAGGCATCTTTAAAGTGTTGTGGCAGGCTGGCTCAGTCTGTAAAATGCCTGCTTCACAAGCATGAAGACCTGAATTGAGATCTCCAGGACCCACATAAAAGCTGGTGTGATCATGTACCAAGTTGGTAAGCCCTGGGGTGAGACCCTGCTCCAAAAAAATAAGGCAGAGAATGGTCAAGGATGACATCCAGTGTGGACCTCTGGCCTTCACATATGTGCACATGCATGCACACACACCTGTATACACATGTGCACACAGTCACATGAACAGGTACATATCCTCCACCATGCACACATGTGAAAACACACATGTATCCACACTGGGTGACTTACAACTGTCTAGAACTCACATTGCACTGGGTCTGATTCTCTTTTCTGATCTCTAGGCACCTACACTCTTTTTGGTTTTTCGAGACAAGGTTTTTCTGTAGCTTTGGAGCCTGTCCTGGAACTAGCTCTTGTAGACCAGGCTACACAGAGATCCGCCTGCCTCTGCCTCCCGAGTGCTGGGATTAAAGGTGTGCTTCCGGCGGCACCTACACTCTTGTGGTGCATATAAGTCCATGTAAATACACACACACACACACACACACACACACACACTCGCGAAATAATAGTTTATCCCAATAGTCTTCAGATTTAATGTATAGAGGTGGAGAATTAGTTTACTTTTGAAATGAGTCGAGTAGTAGTCACTTTGAAAAGGGATATTGATGTGGAATGCCCTTCTGTATGTTGTGACTATGTTTTATTACCATTGATTAATAAAGAAGCTGCCTTAGCCTATGGCAGGGCAGAATATAGCAAGGCGGAAAATACAAACAGATATAGGGAGAAAGAAGATGGAGTCAGGGAGATGCCAGCAGCCACTGGAGAGCAAGATGTGAAGTAATATAAAATAATAGAAATGGGTTGATATAAGAGCTAGTTAAGCTGGGCAGTGGTGGCACACACCTTTAATCCCAGCACTAGGGAGGCAGTGACAAGCAGATCTATGTGAGTTTGAGACCATCCTGGTTTATAGAGCGAGTTCCAGGATAGGCTTCAAACCTACAGAGAAACCATGTCTTGAAAAACAAAAAGAAAACCCAATAAAACAAAACCAAAGAGCTAGTTAATAACAAGCCAAACAGTTTGTAATTAATGTTAAGCCTCTGAGTGGTAATTTGGGAACTGGCAGGTGGGAGAGAAACCCCCAGTTACAGGGTGTATATCAAGAATGAATGACATTTAAGACCATGGCTTGGCCTCTTCTCTCCTTCTTCCTCTTCCATTTCCCTTCCCTTCCCAGGACCTCTCCAATGTTAGACAAGCACTCTACGACTGAACTATGCTCTCAGCCAACCATAGCTTTCACCTTTATTGTGTTTTGAGACAAAGTGTTGCTATATACCCTAGACTGGCCTTGAACTCTCGGCAATCCTTCTTAGTTTTTCAGGTGCTATGATTATATGTCATGGCTGGTTATCTTTCTAGTTAATG
The DNA here is from genome assembly GCF_014885135.2 of Alexandromys fortis. NCBI lineage: Eukaryota > Metazoa > Chordata > Mammalia > Rodentia > Cricetidae > Alexandromys > Alexandromys fortis. The sequence goes on along the minus strand of NW_026067976.1, from coordinate 1,790,198 downwards.
TCGTTTGTCCTTTCTGCCTATAATAATGTCAGTATAACAGCCAGAGTAACTTTTTTTTAAAAATGTGAGTTGTATTTCTTCTTTTTTTTTTTTTTTTTTTGCCTGAATTCCTATAATGGCTTTTTTGAGCCTTGGGTTCAGTGTCATTCCTTGAGCCTTGGGCTCAATACCGGAACCCTTTCTTTTTTTTTTGCCACCCCCTAAAAAGGACAGCCAGTCTTTCTAGTTACCTAAAAGCTTTGCTATGATCCGACCCATTTTTGGCCACTTTACTGCACTTCCACCTCAGTCATTTATTTTCAGATGAGCTTGTTCCTCATTCCCACGAGATATGTTCTCGCATGGGGTTTTTGTCTTGCTTCTTCCCCACTGCCTGGAGTTCTCTTTTGAGACTGTGGCCTGCTCGGCTTCATTACCTCCTTGAGCCTTGGGCTCAATGTCATCTCTGTTCGCGAGCCTTTTCTTGCCCGTCTCCCATAAAACCGGAACCCTTTCTTAGTGTCACCTCTCTTCCTGTCCTTGGCTGCATTTTCACAGTGCTGTGACACACTGTTTTGCTGCTGCTTGCCTTCTCTCCTAAGATCGTAATCTAGCAGGGTGGGAGCCTCTGTCTCACGTGCTTCCTACAGTGCCTGCTGCACAGGTTTCTCTTCCGTGTCTTATGGAAAAGCCCTAGAACTAATGGTGAGCTGTCACGTGAGGATCATTTTGGCTTCCTGTACCAGACACCTTAGTGATCCACTTCTTAATTTTGATTTTTTTTTAAGGTCTGCTGGCTGAAAGGTGGCTCAGTGTTATAAGTGTTTACTGTTCTCTCGAGGAACTAAATTCAGTTCCCAGCAGCTTACAGCCACCTGTATCTACAGCTCTAGGAGGACCTGACACTTCTGGCCTACATCAAGGCTCTTTATCTTTTGCAAGAAAAAAGTATCATGGTTTTCTTTAAATGCATTGGGTGATGGCCGTTGGCACAGAGCAGAAATATCGCTTTGTGGTTTATGTCAGTTACGTTTACGGCAAAGCTAGAGTTGTAGCTTAGCTGGAGAATGCTTGCCCAGAATGTACAAGGCTGTGGTGGTTTGATCCTGTAACACTGCAAAAGACAAACCAAGTCAAAACAAAAGCCAAGCTGATGGGTGGGCCTGTGACTCAGTTGATAGAGTTCTTGCCTTTCCTGGCATGTGTGAAACTCTGGGTTATATCCCCAGTGTGCCATCATGGGGGTGGGGTGTCCCAGCACTCAGGAAGCAGAGGCAGAAAGATTAGAAGGTCAAGGCTATTCTAGACTATTTGGGAGATCCTGGCTAGCCTGAGCTGCCCAAGACACCATCTTAGCCAACCTACCCACCAGCCAGTCAATACAACAACAGTAACACCGAAATAAAACCGAGTGGCTGATATGAAAGGGCTGCAGTATAAGGTAGACAAAGTTAAAATCTTTTTTAAATTTTTGAAATTTCTTCCCCTCCAAATTATCAACTGAGCATATCCGACGAGAGATGTTTTGCTATTCAAAATAAAAGTATTTTAAATTTTAATATATGGCATAATCATCTTATAAAATCAGTTTGAACCATGAAATTATGATAATGAGCATAACATTTAAAGTGAATGATTCTGAATAAAATTTATAATCTCTTAAGTGCCTCATTTTCTTTTGTTGCATGCCATTAACAAAATCTTCTTTCACACAGAGGAGTGATACATGATTATATATTTTTTAAAACAATGAATATTGAAATCTTAACTCTTAGTTACTTATTTTGCCCATTTTAGTCTTTCAAATTCCATGTTTATTTTCTTTTGTGCTTGTGAGTGCATGTGTCTGTATGGAGTGCACATGCTTATCATAGTGTGAATGTATCGGAGGACAGCTTGTGGGAGCGGCTATCCTTCCACTTTGTGGGTTCTTTGGGTTAGATTCATATTGTCAGGATTGATAGTGAGCACCTCTGCCTGCTGAGCCATCCTTGTGTCCATTTTCTTTCTTTTGCTTTTCCCCCATTTTTTTCAAAGTAGGGTTTCACTGTATAGCTCCAGCTCTTTGGAACTTGCTACGTAAACCAGGCAGGCCTTGAACTCATGGAGATCTACTTATCTCTGTTTCCCAAGTGCTGAGATTAAAGGTGTGCGCCACCATGCCAGGCCCATCTTCCTTCCTTCCTTCCTTCCTTCCTTCCTTCCTTCCTTCCTTCCTTCCTTCCTTCCTCCCTCCCTCCCTCCCTCCCTCCCTCCCTCTCTCTTTCTTTCTTTTTTCTTTTCCCTCCTATTTTTTTTAATTTGAAGATAGATTCTTTTTCTCACACAAACACATCTACTCCCAGCTCCCTACATCTCCCCTCTTCCTGATCCACTTCCCTTTAGAAAACAGCAGCCCTCCAAGAGACAACAATGACAAAATAAGACAAGGTAAGAGCTCTTCCATTGAAACTGGACAAGTAAACCCAACAGGAAGAAAAGAGTTCTGGGAACAGGCAAAAGAGTCAGAGATGGACTTGTGCCCGCTGTTAGGAGTCCTACAAGCTAACAGTCACAGCATATATACACAGGCCCCGTGCTTGCCTCTTCAGTCTCAGTGAGTCCATATACGCCCTGCTTAGTTGATTCAGTGGGCCGTGTTTTCCTGGTGTCCTTCAATCCCTCTGACTCCTATACTCTCTCTTTCCCTTCTTCCTCGGGATTCCCTCAGCTTTGAGGGGAGGGACCTGATGGAGACCTCCAATTTATACTTTCTCTCTGAGTAGTTCTCACTGTAGGTCTCTGCATATACTCCCATCTGCTGCTGGAGGAAGCTTGTCTGATGATGACAGACAAGGCACCAATCTATGAGTATAGCAGACTATCATTAGGAATCATTTTATTGATTTTCTTTTTTTGTCCTTTTTTTTTTGCCAGTTGTATTTGGTTCTATGCTAGGCCTTTGGGCTAGCCAGTCTCTGGTTCATGGCCATCCAGGTAATGTCAAGCATGGGCTCCCTCTCATAGAGAGGGCCTCAAGTTAAATCAGACATTGGTTGGCTACTTCCTCAAGTTCTGTGCCGCTATTGCTCAAAGGATTTGTGTCTGGATCGGTGTCCAGTTTTCTTTTTCCATAGTCTGCAACGTACCTCCCCTAACCCAAAAGACTAAACATAGGGGTGAGTGCTCCATATAGCTTTGCCTCTGTGTGTTCAATGAGCTATGTGGATGTTGTCCTTGGCAATGGAGCCCTGCTCTCAGTGTTTGGAGAGAGACCCTCTGTCCTAGCATTGGCTTGGGTTGTTTAGGAATCTCCACAGGACCCCCTTGGCCAACAACTCCACAGAATACAACACAGTCCCACCACTGGAAGTCTTGCCTCGTTATAAGAGATGGCCATTTCAGACTCTGTGCTCTCCATTACTAGGAATCCTCAGTAGGATCACTCTCATAGATTCTAGGAAGTTCCCCTTGCCCCCAGATATGATTCCTTCTGTTTCTGTTTCCACCTGCTCCCAGTCCATACACAAAATTATTTCCTCTTCCCAGAGAGTTCCATTTGTCTCTCCTGGAGCCCTCCTCTTTACCTAACCTCTCTCGGTCTGAGGATTGTGGCTTGATTATTGTTTACATAACAGCTAATATCTGCTTATCAGTGACTACGTACTATATTGGTCTTTGTGAGTCTGGGCTACACCTCTCAGGATGATTTTTTTCTAGATGCATCCATTGGCCTGCAAGTTTCTTGATGTTGTTTTTTTAACAACTGAGTAATACTCCATTGTTAAATGTATCACATTTTGTTATTGATTCTTTCATTGAGAGACACATGTAGGTTGTTTCCATTTTCTGTCTATTATGAATATGCTTCCATGAACATAGTTGAGCATAGTTACGGTAGGATGGAGCATTCTTTGGGTATATGCTCAAGAGTGGTATACCTGCCACTTGAGGTAGATCAATTCTCAGTGTTCTAAGGAGTTGCCATATTGATTTCCATAGTGGCTGTACAAGTTTGCACTCCTACCAGCAATGGAGGAGTGTGTATCACCCTGCCAGGCCCATTTTCTTTCTTCTTTAAAGCGTCTTACTGTGGAAAATTTCAAATGCAACATGAATAAAGAGTTATATAAGTTAACTTAATTTCACCAAATTATTTTGTCAATCTCATGTTGGCTTTAACATTTATCTACTACAACCCATCATACATTTGCCTATTTATTTCCTCTTTCTTTAGCTTTGTGTGTGTGTGTGTGTGTGTGTGTGTGCGTGTGTGTGTGTACACATGCGTACACAGTCTTGGTGTGTAACTCATGCTGGTCTTGAATTTGTAATCCTTTGTTACTGCCAGTCCAGCTCTGGGATTACAGGTCTGTGTCATCATGCCCAACTAGTTTATAGGGTTTTAAAACTGCAGGATACCCAGTGCTTAGAGGGTTAGTGAGGCTTTGCAGCAAGGCAGAAGTAGATGGGCTTGGCAGATGTTGCTAGCAGCAGTGGAGCTGTGTATGTATTCATTGTGACTCCTGAATGCAGCCAAGCATATAAGTCCCAGCATTTGTTGTGTGTAGTCAAGGGTAGTTCCAAATAACAAATAACTATGTACTCTAATCTTGGCATTATTTGCTGTGTAGCTTTTTTTTTCAGAGATGGACAGAAACAAATCATACTCTAAGGATTTAGGAGGCTCACATGTCATTGTATTATTTTAAAAACAGATGAATAACTGCTTAGTTGTCTACATTTTAGTATCGTTTCTGCTTTCTTCCCATTATCTGACCCATAGCTTATGGATTCTGTATTACCTTTTTCTAGCAGTCCACCATATCTAGTTTACCAAGAATGTCTAAAAAATTGGTTTACTCAGCCTGCCACTGAAACTTGTATCCTTGGCTAGGTGAACTCATGTAGATGGTGACTGTAGTTAATAACAATGTGTTCTGGACCTTGCAGGGAGGTGTACTTGCTGCTCAAAGCATGAAGTCTTGAGTTCAAAAACTGTATCACTTCCTGCCCAACATCCTCCAACATCCATCCCTGTAGACTTCCATGTGCACTGGTCTGTATACACACATATACAGTGGTGTGTACATATAGACACCTGCATATACCACACATGTGCTTACAGAATAAACTTATGCTTAAAAAACGTACTGTATTGTGTACTAGAACCTAGTGAGAGTAGATCTCAGCTGTCCTGAACCTGCCTTCGCCACAGGTAACTATGAGGTGATGGAATGCTAGACTGATTGAAATGACCAGTTCACAACATATACATACATCAAAACCTTTATGCCCTAATCATATATAATTAAACCTCTTTTTATTACTGTTGTTATTATTACTGTCGGGGTTGGGGGAAGTGATGTGCTAATGTGGAAGTCAGAAGAGAACTTTCAGTTCTCTACTTCGGGGATCAAACTCAGGTTCCCAGATTTGCACGGCAAGCACTTTAACCTTTTAACCTGCTGAATCATCTTGCTAGCTCAGAAGATGTGTGTGTGTGTGTGTGTGTGTATGTGTATCTAATGAATCAAGATCTTATTATGTAGCCCTGGCTGGCCTCAAACTTATTATATAATTCAGGCTGGCCTTGAACTTCACCACACCCATCCTGTATATATAATTTTTTAAATTGTCAACAAAACCTCAGTACGATATAGGAAAATGTAAAAGCATAAATGAAAATATATATCTAAAGTCTAACTCGTCACTGTCTCTTTCCTGTTATGTCTATACATTCCCCTATATTCTTCTTGCCTATCTAACAAACTTACCCTCCTTCCTTCCCTCCCTCCCTCCCTCCCTCCCTCCCTCCCTCCTTCCTTCCTTCCTTCCTTCCTTCCTTCCCTCCCTCCCTCCCTCCCTCCCTCCCTCCCTCCCTCCCTCCCTCCCTTCATTGGGTCTCATGTGGTCAAGACTGGCCTCTAACTCAAACCTACTATGTTGCCGAGGAGAACCTTAAACTAATGTTTATCCTGCTTCTACCTCTTGCATTCTGGGATTACAGGGATATACCATTGGATATGTCCAGTTTTTATAAGTTGCTAGGGCTCAAACCCATGGCTTCATGCATGCTAGGTAGCACTTGCCCACGGAGCTATGGGCCTAGCCCCTCTTCTGTATTATTGTAGTAACCTCATAAAAGGGGGCCTCATTTCCCTTCCTCTTTTTTTTTTAAGGGTGTATTCACTTAGGAGCTGTGATAATCTTTAGAAAATGTCAGCCAAACATGTCTCTGTCCCAGATAGTCTAGTACTTGGAATATTGGCTCAGAGATGTGCATGTCTCGCAGCAAAATCCCTGTAAGCCCTAAGGTGACCGGATGCTGCTTCATCCTTCAGTTTCACTTCCCAGCTGCCTCATCTTGAGCCAACAAAACCGGTGTCTTAGATAGAGGATGCTAAGCATCCTTTGCCTCTGGCCGTTTCTCTCAGTGTTTAAGATTTTTATCATTAGTTGTGTGTATCTGTTTATGTCTCTGTGTGTGCCCTCATGCATGGCTATGTGGGTGCCCACTGAGGCCGGGAGTGTCAGGTCCTTCTAGAGCTGGAGTTACAGGTGGCTGTGAGCTGCCAGTTATGGGTTCTGGGAACTGAGTTGGGTTCTCTAGAGAACAGTAAACTCTCACAACTACTGAGCCACCTTTCAGTTCCCAAAAGACTTTCTTTATTCTTTAACAGATGCTAGCGTATGTGAAGACTGTCCTCGTTCTTACCTACTAATGGCAGCAACTTTGCCTTTGCAGATACTATGTTGTATGGATATTAGAAAATCTATATAAAGGAAATCTTCCTGCTGCAGTTTTGCCAGCTAAAATTTTGTACCCTCTACTGATTAAGTGACTCGAGAATGTTGAGCATACTGGAGGAAGACAATTTTTCTTCAGAGGCAGATGATGAATCTCCTGACAAACAGTTTAGAACCAAGTGTAATTCCATTAGATCACTTGTTTGGAGTTGTGCAGGGCCGTTACAGCTTCTAATAACTCCTAGGTGTGGCTTTCTCATTACATAGTACTTAGTAAGAGGCCTAATTGGATCAAATGAGACTTTTCTTTAGCCTTGGTGCTATGATGAAACTGCCTTTTAGGTAGGTGATAAAAGACCATGGCTTCCAGTGATTTTTATTGAGAGTAAAATAATTTATCTTATGCCTTTATTTGGTTATAATTAATAACTCCATTGTAATGAAAGAAAATAATATATGCCTATTGTAAGAAAAAATTAACATAGCAAAGATAATGACAAACGTAATAGAATATTATCATAATATCACCTTTCATGCTCTTAGCAGAGATAACCTGTTGTTTACTTTGTTCTTTTTCTTTTCTCTCTCTTTTTATTCTGTTGTAAGCATTTCTTTCACATGTATGTACGTATATATGATATGTGTGTGTGTTTCAGAGGCTAGCCTTAGGTGTCAGTCCTTGTCCATCTTGATGGAAAGAGAGTCTCTCACTGTGACTGCTAAGGATGCCAGGCCAGCTGACCTATGAGTGGACGAGTGTCTTGTCTCCTGCTCTCAAGGTTTGGGTAGTCTTGCTCTGGGATTAGGTGCTTAGGCTGTGTCCAGCCTTTTCTTTTTCTCCTCCTTTTTAAAAGGATTTATTTCCATTATTTAAAAAAAATATTTGTATAGCTGGGCTACTGTGACACACACCTTTAATCCCAACACTCAGGAGGCAGAGACAGGTAGATCTCTGTGAGTTTGAGGCCAGCCTGTTCTACAGAATAAGTTCCAGAACAGCTAAGACTGTCACAGAGAAACCCTGTCTCAAGAAAGAAAAGTATGTGTGTGTCTGTTTTGGGGTCTGTGCACACAAGTGCAGGTGCCAGAGAAATCATAAAAAGTGTAGATTCCCCTGGGGCTGGCGTTACAGGTAGTTGGCGTGACCCAGTTGGGCAGATTTCTCTGTAAGAGCAGTATGTACTCGAAATCACTGAGCCATCTCTCTAGACCTTTGCATCCAGCTTTCCTGGGTCTCAGGGTCCATGCTCAGCCCTTAGGAGCGGCTAGGAGAAAGCTAACTCTCCCAGAGTGGTTTAGGTTTTGGCCTATGCTGGGCTTTCATCTAGTCCTCATCTAGTTAGTCTTTCACTTCTAACAGGCTAAAACGTTCCGTTAAGACTTATATAGTGTTATATAGTGTTAAAATAGGGTATTGGCTTAAAAATTTATGAAATTAAATTCTTGTAAGCAGCTGTGTATTATTTTATAACATTTGTCTGAAAACAATCTGAGAACAGGGCATGGTGGCATATGACTTTAATCCCAGCATTTGGGAGGCAGAGGCAGGCCAGCCTTACAGGCCAGCCTGTCTATGTAAGCCAGCCAGGGTTAAATAGCGAGACTCTGTCTCAAAAAACAGAAAACAAAACAAAACAAAAAACACCCACAGACAATAGCACACCACTTCTCCCCACTTCAGAAGGATGGGAGGCTTTGAGGACAATCTGGCTGATATTCATCATTCCTTTGATCACCAGGGATAAGTCAGCTAATCTGGCTCGCTGGAGGCAGGACAGGGCGGGGTGGGGGAGCATCTTTTTCATTCATCATCACACCAGGTGCATACATCTGGGAGCTCCACAGGACCATTTTATAGAGCAGGACCATCCTCAAGAATGCATTGCATGTTGGAGACCCTCGGTTCACCCCAGTGCCAGAGAGACAAGCAAACACAAAATACTAAGCCAAACCCTAAAACGGGAACGAACCTAAGTTAACTTTACCCATAGGTATTCAGCAATCTGTCCGTTACAAGTTGGATGTGAGCATTTCCTTCCAGGCTCATCTTCTGATTCTTGATGCTGTTTGTTATCTCTTTTGATGCAAAGCTATTTACTCCTGATTTCCTGCCCAGAATGACACAGAAGGTTAGTCATGTATCAGGTTTTCAAGAATCCTACCAAGAAATCTGGCCAGGAAAAAAAAATGGTAGCTGTTTTTAGAAAAGATTAGTAAGTGTTACTGCTTTGGGTAATTATATGTTTAAGATGCCTTTTACCCCGGTGGGAAGTACAGCGAAGACTGCTGTGTGCTTTGAAAGGGTTGTGATGTAGAGCGGATTAAGAGCCTGGCCGTGATAAATGATAGCTGTCAACTGCAGCGCCCATGTAAAACCTCGGATGCATTCATGGAACAGGCTCATTTTCCATCCCCACCAGGGGCAGCTGCAAACAGTGAAGGAAGCTTCTGAGCTTTTGCATGTGTTCTGAATTTTTAAAAAGCATGCCCAAAACGAAAAACAGCGTATTTAATAACATCCCAGAATTTTGTTTATTTGAGCTTTGGGTTTTGCTAAAGTTTACCTTTGTACAACCTATACAGCAGTAATTTTCTTAACTAAAAGAAGAGCTTCCAATAAGGGGTAAGTGAACCAATTATTTACCAACCTTAAACATGTTGGCAGCTGAATTCACATGTTACGTTAATGTGGAAATAAAGTTATTTGAAAATTTATTGTTTTCTTCTGTTTCCTGTCACTTGTTTGAGTTTTTGCTTTTGAGTCTTAATTAGTGAGAAAGAGGTGGTAATTCTCAGAACTGGAGAGGGACTGCATGATTGAGAGTGCTTGTCCCACCATCATGAGGGCTGCAGTTTGAGTCTCAGCACCCATATTGCATGCTGAGCTTCCCACACAAACATCTGTAATCCCAACACTGAGCCGGGCAACTGGGATTTACTGGCTTCTAGACTATGTGAGACTTGAGTGCTGGGTTCAAGGAGAGACTCTGTCTCAGAGAAACAGGCGGAGAGTGATGGAGGAGGACACCTGATGTCATTTTTTTGGCTGCTGTGAAACACTGCTGTGTACATATGTGTGCATACAAGCATGCACACACACAAAAGTAAATATTAAAGATGTAAATTCTCTTATTTTTTTCATTCTGTGCTTTGGTCAGCTGCTCATGATTCTAATAGTTTTTGACCTTATTTTATATCAGATACTGTATTAAAGATGGTAATTCAACAGACATTAATCAGCTGCTTATATTGCAGCCCTGCAATGGTGAGTAAGATGCGGAAACTTGAGAGCCAAACGTGCAGCGTAATTATTTAGTACCTTTCGGGAGAGAGGAGCTCTTTGTGTTTGGTCCACTTCCTCACTGGCATCCAGGGTCTGATCACATGCAGCTACTGCACAGATGAGAATGACCGCTTCACAGTGAGAAGTCCTCTATGTCTTGAGCAGGAAGGAACATTAGAGACAACTGCCTTCCCAGTGTGTTCCCTCTACACCATATACACGTATTCCCTCTGCCTGGAATACAATGTCAAGTTCTAGTTTAAGCCCTGAGGTAGCTACAGGAACTGAGAAGGAATATGCGGTAGCTTCCTCTAGATCAGTGACTCTCAACCTTCATAATTCTGCAGCTTTTTAATACAGTTCTTCATGTTACACTGATTCCCAACCATGAAATTACTTTTGTTGCTACTTCATAACTGTTAACTTTGCTTCTGTCATGAACTGTAATGGGGGAAAAAAACCCCTCTGTTTTTCGAAGGTCTGAGGCAACCCCTGTGAAAGGGTCACTTAATTCAAAGGGGTCTAGACCCATAGGTTTAGAACCACTGCTCTAGATCATTGTGCTTTGGGCATTTGTTTCTTCCTGAACACTCCACTGTTATTGCAAACCCCGAGTTTATGTATGCAAACTCATCTGTCCATATATTTCCCTGTTTAATGAAGCCATGCTTTGAACTGTCAACATGGTGCTCTTACAGAGGTGGTGCTATTTCAGTGTGGTAGTGTCTGAGTAAGCACTTAGGGGCTTAGTTGCTCTCCTCTATTTCAATAATAATGTTCATATTTGTTTATTTATTATGTATACAATATTCTGTCTACATGTATGCCTACAGGCCAGAAGTGGGCACCAGACCTCATTAGAGATGATTGTGAGCCACCATGTAGTTGCTGGGAATTGAACTCAGGACCCTTGGAAGAGCAGGCAATGCTCTTAACCGCTGAGCCATCTCTCCAGCCGAATAATAATGTCCTTAGTAAAGAAAATGGGCTGGGTGTGCTGGTGTACACCTTTTATCCCAGTACACAGAGGTAGAGACAGGTGGGGGCTCAGGTAATAGGCCAGGCTGGTCTGCGTAACTGAGTTCTAGGTCAGCCAAGGCTACACAAAAACACTCCCAAAGAACCCCCCCCCCTCCACATCCACACATACACATCCACACACACGAAAATGTTGCTACCAGTGACTTTTGATTGGCTAATTCTTGTGATGAAAGTGTCTAGTCTTTATCTTTTGATAAACTGAAGTCTAGAAGTCAAGTATACAAACAATGTGGTAGATGGTTGTTTGTCATGGAGTCAGAGCTTCTATGTTCTGTGCTTTGGGCTCCCTTCATACGTAGCTGTTACACATTAGCCTTGTGTTGGTGTTTTTAGGCTTTCACTGCATTCAAAGACAGCGATTTGCATTTGCAGCTGTGGGAATTTGATACTCTACATACAAACCTAGTTTTTCTTCAAAGATTTCCCTCATTCCTGAAATAATATAACAAATGGAATCAGGCTAAGAATAGCACTAGCCAGTGTTCCAAAAGGGTTTTATGTGTTTGACTTTGAGTGAAAGACTTCAATGCATTATCTTAAGTTTTCAGAAACTTACTCCCCCCCCCCACTGTAGATGCATGTGTTTGAATGCTTGGTCACCAGCAGGTAGAACTTTTGGGAAGGACTAGGAGCTGTGGCCTTATTGGAGGAAATGTGTCGCTAAGGATGAACTTGAGGTTTCAAGGCCTGTGCTCTCTGCCTTCTGCTTTTGGTTCAAGATGTGAGCGCTCCACTGCTCCTGCCTTCACTTTGTCATTATTTACTCTAGAGCTGGAACTGTAAGCTCAATTAGACACTGTCTTTGTCCTGGCCTTTTATCACAGTCATAGAAAAGTAACTAATACGAGTGGTTAAACATGAGATTTGGAGATGGACTCCGAGTATGTTATGGCTAAACAAGTCTGCAGGACATTTTCTTGATTGCTAGTTGATGTTGGAGGACTCAACACACTGAGCAGTGCCATCCTCGCAGAGTTGAGCCTGGGCTGTATCAGAAAGCTAGTTGAGCAAGTTAGGAACAGGCAATAAGCAGCTGTCTTCCTTGGCTTTCCTTCAGGATGGGCTGTAACCCGTAAGCCAGATAAGCCCTTTCCTCCCCCAAGTTGATTTTGGTGATGTTATTCATCAAAGCAGCAGCAACCAAATAGCCAAAATAGTAGTCTGTACTCTGCTTCTTTACACAGACAACTGTGACCTCCCTGCCTCACTTGCTTTTTCACACAGACATGAAGATAATAGTGTTCCTAAGGTGGGGTGCTTGCTCCTTGTGAGAGAATCCTTGCAGAGTAGCCGCAGTGCTTGTTTGCCACATGGTAAAGTTTTCAATAAATTCTGCTTGTAAATAGTGCCGTATGACCACAGGCAAATCCCTTAAACCAATGTAAATGGCTCCTGGGATCTTACTCCGAGTGTTTTTGGAGCTCTTCAGTCGAACATGATTTCTAGGTTCTCTGATGGCCTCTTTGTTTGCCTAGTGAGTCTCTATGACTATGAACTGGCTGTATGGGGCTCTAGCCGTTAAAAACAGATGTTCCTGCTTTCAAGAGTCTGCATTTCACTGAACTGGTGGTGGGTGCAGTAGGGTGGAGAAGTATCAGTGACTTGAGATTATGGTTAAAAGCTGTGAAAAATTAGGCGAGGGCCAGCCTGTTCTAAATTTTCAGGGCTACATAGTGCTATCTTGTCAAAAAACAAAACAAGCTTGGCGGTGGTGGTGCACACCTTTAATTCCAGCACTCGGGAGGCAGAGGCAGGTGGATCTCTGTGAGTTTGAGGCCAGCCTACAAGAGCTAGCTCCAGGACAGGCTCCAAAGCTACAGAGAAACCCTGTCTCGAAGAGAGAGAGAGAGAGAGAGAGAGAGAGAGAGAGAGAGAGAGAGAGAGAGAGAGAGAGAGAACAAAACAAAACCCCAAAAGAAAAACCTCAAACCAACCAATAACAACAACCACAATACAACAGTTCCCCCAAACAACCAATCAAAAAAATCAGAGCTCCAAAGTTAAAAAAGAGCCCAAGATTTCCTATTCAGGTTCTAGTTAACTTTTAACTCACATGATCAACAACACAGTGAGGAATTTTGAGGTTGAGTGTTATAACAGGGTAGGGGAGGCTCAGGGGAGTGGAAAGGAGAAGCAAAGGCAAGAATGCTTGGGAATGAGGAGAGGTCCAGCCCTAGACACAGAAAGTGTTGGAGGGCTTGAAGGAGCAAGCTGAAGGAAGGTCAGTGGGGCTGAAGTTCTCTGAGGAGACTGGGTCACATAAGGCCTTTGGGTTATGGTAAGGCATTGGGTTCTAGTTTAAATGCAGTGGGAACCTACTGAGCAGTTTTGAACTGGAGCTATAGGTAGTTGTGAGCCTCCTGATGTGCTGGGACAAGCAAGTGCTTTTGAACACTAAGCTGTCTTTCCAGCCCCACAGGACAACCCTGTCTGTGATTACTTCCTTTTGGGATTGTTGTCACTTAGTGTGCACTAGTGGGACAGTCTCTGGGTCCATTTGGGGCTACATTGGTCATGGTAATAATAGAGAAATTCGCTGTACAATTCTGTTTTTGATTTGGTCTTCTGCTTTTAGTCACACTAAGTATGCCAGTTAAAACCACTAAGCTGTAACTTTTCTATTCTGCATTAATTTAGTAATTTAATTTCATGAGAAATAACAAATGAGTTTGATTGGTCACTTTGTAGCAATCAAGAAAAAATATTGCCATTAAGCCTGTAATTGGTTTACAGGATTCTTTCCAAGAGTAAGGCCTTATTTTGATGTGAGAAATAACCAAGAGACTGAAAAATTACTCTGGCTATGTTTTCCTTTGAAAATGAGTAAATTTTAAAATAGTCTCAAAAATAATTAAATATATCTGCTTAAAATAAACTGGCCATTTTCAATATTAGGTAGAGTGGTAAGCAAAATCTTCCACCTTTAGTTTTTCTCTTAGTTTTTGCTGCTCACATCTTATGAATTTTTTAATGATAGATTTTAATACTTAAAGTGATTTAGTTATCAGAACATTATTCTCAATCATTTCTTCTCATTCACTCCTCTCCTCACTGAGACAGGGTCTCACTATGTTGCTCTGCCTAGCATGGAACTCACTGTGTGGACCAGGCTGGCCCTGAACTCAGGGAGATCCTTCTGCCTTTGCCTCCTTAGTGTTGTGGTTAGCTGAGTATAACATCAGGTCTTGGTGTGGGAAGGCCTTCTGTATATGTGTTGTTTTTATTGGTTAATGAATAAAGAAACTGCTTTGGCCTATGATAAGGTAGAATAGAGCTAGGCGGGGGTGGGGGGAGTAGGGGGGGAAACTAAACTGAATGCTGGGAGAAAGAAGGCGAAGGAGTCATGGGGAGCCATGGAGCTGCCAGAAGAGAAAGATGTTAGCTGTCAGTTGGAACCTTGCCAGTAGGCCATGACCATTGTGGTAAAATATAAAATAATAGAAATGGGTTAATTTAAGGTATAAGAGTAAGCCAGCAGTACGCTTAAGCAATTGGCCAAGCAGTGATTTAAATAATATAGTTTATAGTTTATGTGTGGTTATTTTGGCTTTTTTTTTTTGAGACTAGGTATCTTGTAGCCCAGGCTGTCCTAGAACTCACTATGTAGCTGAGGATGACCTTGAACTCTGGATCTTCCTACCTCTACCTTCTAAGTGCTTACTAATGTAATTAAGGAGTTACTGGTGTGCAAGACCATGTCTGTATTCCTTTTACGCCCCCCCCCTTGAGACAAACTCTCACTATGTAGCTTTGGTTGACCTGGAATTCACTCTTGTAGACCAGGCTGGCTCCCCTCTCCCAGACATCTGTCTGTCCCTGCCTCCTGGGTGGTGAGAGGAAAGGTACACATCACTGTCTGCAGTTATACTCCTGACTTCTTAGACTATGTAAGATGTGAGGAAGAGTTTTGTATTTGTAACTTGGCTATTCTGGAGGCTAAAACAGGAGAGTCTCTTAAGTTCAAAAGTTCCAGGCTAGCCCAGGAGACTGAAAATCTCTCTAAACAAACAAATCCCCACTAAACATCACAAAATGGTTTTTTTTTTTTGTGGAAAATTAGAAAATGCAGGTGAGCAAACCTCCAAAAGCCACACCCACATTTGGCTTCCAAGTTTTTACTTTTTATTTTTTAAAATTAATTAAATTTATTCATTTATTCTACATCCTGACTGCAGTTTCCCCTCCTTCCTCTTCTCCCATACCCTCCCCTCCCTCCACCTTCTTTCACCCCCCCCTCCACTCCTCCTCTGTTTTTGTTCAGAAAGGGGCAGGCCTCTCATGGGTATCTAGGAAGCAGGCCTGTCAAGTTGAGGTAGGACTAAGCTGCTCTTGTATGAAGCTGGGCAAGGCAACCCAGTATGAGGAATAGGTTCCCAAAAGCCAGCCAAAGTGAGGGACAGTCCCTGCACCCACTGCGGACTCTGAGTAGTTTCCAGGTTTTTTAATGTGCATATTTTGAAACCAGACTAGTTAGGCT
Organism: Alexandromys fortis; assembly: GCF_014885135.2. Taxonomy (NCBI): domain Eukaryota; kingdom Metazoa; phylum Chordata; class Mammalia; order Rodentia; family Cricetidae; genus Alexandromys; species Alexandromys fortis. Next base: position 1,774,689 of record NW_026067976.1, on the reverse strand, counting down.
GGTCTTTGCCTCTTTAATGTGGTGCTATGAATTGAACTCTGGTCCTCTGCAAAGGCAACAAGTGTTCTTAACTGCTGAGCTGTCTCTCCAACCCCTATTAGTGCTATTATGTTTATTTTGAGACAGGATCTCACTGTAACCCTGGCTGGCCTTGAACTCAAGATCCTCCTGCCTTAGCTTCCTGCATTGTAAAGATTTTATGAATCTTTGTATGAACATAAAAATGTTTAAAAAGGTTTCATACTGAGCATTTTGAATAATCATTCTCTGTTAAAGGAAACATGTTACCATTTGGAAAAAAAATGCTTTCTTTGAGGATTTAGATTGACTACTATAAAAATTTTATTCCTGGGACAAGACCTTAGATTTTTAAGAAGCAACCATTTTTTTTTTCATCTGTATTCTCTTAAGCATTTAACATGTAAATGTGCAATATGGTATTTAAATTCAAGACTGGAGAAAGTACTGTAACAGGTCGAGCATTATTCAGTCAGTGGTTTTGTTTCTTATTTCAGTGACTTATTCTCCTGGGCAGCAGTCAGTTCCAATTTCCTGTCTTTGATCTTATTTTAGGTTTCCATTTAAAAATCTGTGGGGATAACTTAGAAGAAACTAAACAGTAAAGATCGGTTTGATTGTATTTGATGCACTTAGGGAAGTTGCAACCACGGAGATCATCACAGTCAACTCATAGCCACCATTTATTCAGTACTTGAAGTGTAGGCTGACATATTTAAGGCTGAGTAGCCCCATGGTTGTTATGGATGGTCTAGTGGATTGAATCCTGATTGGAGAGTTTGTAGCATTTCTCTTCTCACCCCAACTCTTGCCATAGTGAGCTTCTCTTTAGACAATTTAACCTTTGCTTGGGGGTGGAGACAGTAGGGGTGTGTGTGTGTGTGTGTGTGTGTGTGTATCTCATATTCCCAAGGTTGGCAGCACTGAATTCCATTCTTGTGCTTCAGCTTCAGCTTCCGGAGTAGCTGGGATTGATTACGTAAATGTGACCGGACTCCAGCTGCTTCCCACTTTTGTCTTTCCCATTTTTTATTTCTCCAGTCAGGGGTGGGGTGGCTGGGAGCCTGTAGGGGTTAAGGAAGTATGGGAGGGAGGTAAGGTGATGGCCTGTCCACTTCGCTAGTTTCGGAAATGCTGTTTGCTGCAGCAAGGAGATCCCAGATGTAGTGGTTCAAAGAAGGCAGACATTTCTTTCTTGTGTAATAATTGGGGTTCCAGGTATGCAAGGATCTTAAGGCTTCTATTGCTGTAATAAAACACCACGACCATAAGCAGCTTGCTTCCATCTCACAGATCATCATTGAAGGAGGTCAGAGTAGGAACTCAAACAGGGCAGGAACCTGGAGGCAGGAGCTGATTGATGCAGAGGGCAGGGACGGGAGCTGCTCACTGGCTTGCTCCCTATGGCCGGCTCAGCCTGCTTTCTTCGATCCCAGGACCACCAGCCCAGGGGTATCACCACTCACAGTGGGCTGACCCACATCAGTCACTAAGAAAATGCTCTGCAGACTTGCCTACAGTTCATTCTTAGGAGATATTTTCTTAGTTGAGAGTCCCTCTTCCCATGACTCTAGTTTTTGTGTTAAGTTGACAGGCTAGCCATCAGAACAGCATGTCTGTACTAAGCTGTCATTCAGGGGTCCAAACTTCTTCAACCTCCGCCTCCAGCCTTCCTTTTCTTCCTTTCTCCCTTCCTTCCTTTCTTTTATAGGGTTTAGCTCAGGCTGACCTCAAACTCACCAAATAGTGGAGGCTTTCCAACCGTCTCCTAAGAACTGGGTTCTAGTACTGTGCCACATGCCTACCCTTTCAATTTGTCCTTATGACAGTACCCAAGGTTATTGTTTTCATGCATATAATCTGACCTGGATTGCCACCAAAGCTCGCATGGAACCATGTGTGTGGAGAAAGCAGGCTCCATTGGGACTTGGTACATTACGCAGACTCTAACCTACCAGATTTGACTCTAGGGGAAAATGAAACTAATCAGATTACAGTTTTGTAAACCCAACAGGTTAGGGGTTGAGATGACTGGTGCTTTTGTTTTTGTTTTTCCCCAAATTATAGTTCCTGTCTTCTCTAGGTACTATATTGAGCAAAGGGCTCTGTGACACTGCTTGGTCTTCTCCTTCAGCCTGAGTTTGAAATTCCTAGCAAAGTATTTACTAGGGCTGAAGAGATAGCTCACTTACCTAGCATTCGTGAAATGCTGAGCTCGAGTCCCAACCCCACATACAATCAGTTATGTGTATTACAGTATTATCTGTAATCTGAGGACTTGGTAGATCAGAAGATCAGGGTCATCCTTGGTTTCATAGTGAGCAGTCTTCACTATAAAAGACCATGTCTCCAAATAT